>NC_053035.3:13328632-13628632 GCF_002575655.3 Aegilops tauschii subsp. strangulata
CCCAATGTTTGGATGGAGGAGAGAGGGGTAGATGCAATAAGTCTGGCAGGTGACGACTCATATGGGTAAGGGCATCTCAAACGATGTTAGTCACACGTACCCCACCAAAATGTCCGCCAGGCACTGGCTATACAACCCTATGCCTTGAACAAGGTGGACTCTGAGCCATTTACAACTCAAAAGAACACTAACAAAAACTAATTAGTGGTTTGATTAACTCTTACCTTATTACCTTACATGTAAAAAGAGGGGGGTAAGAGGGAGCATATTAAAGATTGCCAAAAGTAAACTGACCAACCCAACTGGCAGGGGTACGGGCATCTCAAACGACGGTAGTCACGCATACACCCCCCAAATGTCTGCAAGGCACTAGCCATACAACCCTATACCTTGAACAAGGTGGGACTCCGAGCCATTTACAACTCAAAAGAACACTAACAAAAACTAATTAGTGGTTTGATTAACTCTTACCTTATTACCTTACATGTAAAAAGAGGGGGTAAGAGGGAGCATATTAAAGATTGCCAAAAGTAAACTGACCAACCCAACTGGCAGGGGTACGGGCATCTCAAACGACGGTAGTCACGCATACACCCCCCAAATGTCTGCAAGGCACTAGCCATACAACCCTATACCTTGAACAAGGTGGACTCCGAGCCATTTACAACTCAAAAGAACACTAACAAAAACTAATTAGTGGTTTGATTAACTCTTACCTTATTACCTTACATGTAAAAAGAGGGGGTAAGAGGGAGCATGTTAAAGATTGCCAAAAGTAAACTGACCAACCCAACTAGCAGGGGTACGGGCATCTCAAACGACGGTAGTCACGCATACAAAAAAGTTAAACTTAAATGCCCTACTCCTCTATATTGGAGGTGAGGCTGATAACACCCCGAACCCCCCCCACCCCCCCCCCCCCCCCCCCCCCCCCCCCCCCCCCCCCGCGCACGGTGCCACAACCCTCATTATCGTTGGTCGCTTGCGCGAACCCACAGAAGCCACTGACGTGTGCCATTTTTGCATCATTGTTGTGCATCTCCGGTCCTCGCCCTCACGAGCCTTGAGCATTACCTGGTTGTTGTGGATGGTCTCCGGGTCCTTTTCAGGAGCACCCACAACGACAATGTCATCTATGTCCTCTGCCTTGAGTTGCGCCACGGCCGCAGGGTTCTCCTCCAAGAGCATGACGCAGACTTGCTTCTCCGCCTCTACCATGCATGGACAGGAATCCATCCACCCCGCCGGCTAGAGTCGCATCCTTAACAGTCATTGCCTATGCCTTCTCCTTAGGAACATCCTCCTTCGTGAGCAAGTCTTCCCCTTAGACCTCTGCCATCACCTTGGGGTCGCAATCGTCCTCCTCATCCTCCTAGCCCGCCTAAATGCAGGCATGGCTCCGAGCATTCGTGCCATACACCTCGGCTGTTATTTTGGTGCGGCGCTCCTACGTCAGCTGCTTGTACCAACTGATCTTATGGCTGCCCTTAGCGACGACATTCGGCGTCCGACAGGGAGGTGGGTGTGAGCGCGGGGGGGGGGGGGGGGGGGGGGGGGGGGGGGAGGGGAGGGGGCTCTACTATGAGCGATGTCGGTGTGGATAGGTGGAGAAATGAGAGACAAAATTTTTGTTTGGGGGGTCGTCGGCCGACATTTAATAGTTGGAGTAGGCTCCTCAAGCGGCTTGCCGCCTGCCCGACAATGATAAATGTGGTAAGAGGAACGACTGGGCTTCAATTTGGGTAGGTGGATAACTGGTGTGAATGCGACGACAGTTCATGAGCCAGCGAGGGTTTTCGGTGGCACCAGTGTGATGTAGTCCGGCGTAACAGACCTCTGGACACACTCCCCTCTCTATTTGGGGCCACCTTGAGGATTTCGGATGTTTGGACCGGTCTATCCAAAATGGGCATTTGTGGTGGAAGAATAAAAGTGTCCGGACCATTCCCTCTAAACATATATGGTCGATTTGGTGAGCCGCGTCGGAGGTGCCCTTAATGTAGTGAAGCATGTGTTGTTTCCCCTAAATGGCCCTTTCTAAACTTATTTGTTTCATTGGCTTCTTGAAAAACTTTTTTCAAAATATGGCCTTATATATAGATGCTAAACCGTTTGATGTTTGGTTTAGCATCACTACATTTGTATCTTTTTTCGAAAAGGAGGATAACCCCGGTTAAGCATAACTTCAAGCTGTCAAATGGTTGGATACGTTTTTGGAGGATTATGCTTAAATTTTAAAAGGGCAATTTAGGGATGATGATAAGTGAAGTGAAGCATGGCTGGTGGTACTGCATTATATTTCTCTGAATGTGTGTCTCCAATAAGCACATCAGGCTTTGCAGAGGGGCTCGGTATCCCCTCCCTCTAGTACTATTCCAAGAGCGTGCCGACTGAGTAGAGTAGTAATTTTCTCTCTTCATTGACTGCCGCCTGTGGTCTTCATCTGCTCCTCGTCTCCACTGAGCGCTCCCGTCCTCTCCTCCACTGATCGATCCGCCCTATTGGTTATCTCATCCAGCCTCCCCGGACCACGCCCCTGCCAACTGACTGCCACAGACCGTGGACATTTTTGGGTATATTTCCTATCGACTTGTTTTGCAGCTAAAGTAGCAATGCTTGGATCTAAATGTTACAGTATTAGTTCTCCTGCTTGAGATTCTGATCGATTTGTGTTGAGATCATGCCATTTTCGAGCGTCAACAGATTGAATCCAGGGTGGGATCGTGGGGCTCTGTATCTATCTAGTACAGAGTAGAGTACTACTGTATTCCTGTGCTCCTCGTCTCCGCTTCCTCTCGGTCTCCTCCATTGCGCTGCTGTTGCTGATCTTGTCCAACCTCCGTGGACATTTGGGGTATGTTTCTTGTCGATTTGTTTTCCAGTAAAGTAGCAATGCTTGGGTCTAAAAGGTTATTGCTTCTCCTGCTTGACGAGTCTCATCGGTTTGCATTGGCGGAATCCAGGGTGGCGGTTTCCTGTCATTATCCAGAGCAGCATGCATCGAAGGCACTGACCCAGATAGCGGCCTGGTAAAAATTTCCCTCCCATCTTTCTTGCTATTCTTTTCTTATGAATCTGCTGATTTGCTAGATCTTAAGTTCTCATTACTTATTCTTCCAGATCGAGTCAAGCGACCTCTGTTCTGCTCTGCCGATGACGCCGCCGCTGTCTTCTGCTCTGTCGTGAAGTATCAAAGGTGGGCTTGGTATGGATCTCGCAGTTCTGATTGGGAACTCAGTTCTAGAGGGGCTCGTTGAAATTAAAGCTTGGATTGGATTACAGCTCCCCATATTCATCTATTTTGCAGGTTTCCGGTTATTATTCAGAGCCTTTGGTGCCCAGCCGTTGCTCCCGCTTCATAGTTATTATTCTGACGACCATCCGACGAGGACACCGCCGCTGTCTTCTGCTCTGCCGCGAAGCACCAAAGGTGGGTGGGCTTGGTCCAGATCCCCACATTCATCGATTTGGCTTGGCAACTTAGTTCTAGAGCTTGGATTGTGTTACGGATCCCTACATTCATCGATCTGCAGGTTTCCAGCTGATTGATCCAGAGAGCTCTCATGAATATTGTCACGGGGGCCATGGGCAGCCTGATCCCCAAGTTGGGCGAGCTGCTCGTGGAGGAGTACAAGCTGCACAAGCGCGTCAAGAAAGATGTCGAGTTCCTCAGGAAGGAGCTTGAGAGCATGCACGCTGCCCTCATCAAGGTTGGCGAGGTGCCGCGGGAGCAGCTCGACAGGCAAGTCAAGCTCTGGGCCGACGAGGTCAGAGACCTCTCCTACAACATGGAGGATGTCGTCGACAAGTTCCTCGTACGCGTCGACGGCGACGGCATTCAGCAGCCCCATGACAACTCCGGCAGATTCAAGGAGCTCAAGAACAAGATGATCGGCTTGTTCAAGAAAGGCAAGAATCACCATCGGATAGCTGACGCCGTCAAGGAAATCAAGGAGCAACTCCAGGAGGTGGCTGCTAGGCGAGACAGGAACAAGGTAGTTGTTCCTAATCCTACGGAACCAATTACTATCGATCCTTGTCTTCGAGCTTTGTACGCAGAAGCAAGAGAGCTAGTTGGCATCTATGGGAAGAGGGATCAGGAGCTCATGAGGTTGCTCTCCATGGAGGGTGATGATGCCTCTAACAAGAGACTGAAGAAGGTCTCCATTGTTGGATTTGGAGGGCTGGGCAAAACCACTCTTGCTAGTGCAGTATATGAGAAGATTAAAGGTGATTTTGATTGTCGGGCATTTGTTCCCGTCGGTCAGAACCCTGACATGAAGAAGGTTTTAAGGGATATCCTCATTGATCTCGGCAACTCTCACTCAGATCTTGCGATACTGGATGCTAATCAGCTTATTAAAAAGATCCATGAATTCCTAGAGAACAAGAGGTATGCATCAGTTACAACAAAAATGTACACTATATGATATATTTGTTTCGCATGCTAGCTGTACAAGTAATACTGTAATAGTAGTGTGTAAATATATTGTACTCACACGGAAGGGTTCAGAATAATTTTCAAGGTCACCTTTACTGATGTATGCAGTTTGCAGTAAACTGTAAACCTTATAGGTGCTCTATTTCAAGCCTGTATAAGTATATATGTTTGATTCTTCCCTCCTTTCTCGAAATAATTAGTAACTACCTCTTGTTGCATTTGTTACAATGGCTGAAACTTATTGGCATTGGTCCAAGAAATCCATCTAAACTTCTTTAGAATCTTACTATCAGCAAAATATAGACAAAAGGATAATGCTACACAATTTGAGTGAGTCTCCAAGAGGTTCATTAGCTGTCATATATTAAATTGGTGGGCTAATCTGTACTAGGGTCGTCCCAATATATCTACCTGACCATTTTAACTTCCGTAGTTAATTGTATTTTACGTGTGATCACTGATCCAGCAATTTGCTATTTGCGTTTTACTCCCTTGAATCTTAAATATTAGTTTATTTTGTTCATCATCTGATTGTAGGATCATAATGCATGCTTCATGAGAATCAGATTATCGAGTTTGAGACGCACGCTTCTTACTAGTTCATTTTTTAATATATGCCCTTATCGATGTATAGTTCCATCCATATATTCGTATGGCCCTCAGCTTTGTGATATGTATAGACCTTACACTGATACTCTGAACTAATGTAGGTATCTTGTCATAATTGATGATATATGGGATGAAAAGTTGTGGGAAGGCATCAACTTTGCTTTCTCCAACAAGAATAGTCTAGGTAGTCGGCTAATCACCACAACCCGCAATTTCGATGTCTCCAAATCATGTTGCTTATCGGCTGATGATTCAATATATAAAATGAAACCTCTTTCTACTGATGACTCCAGAAGGCTCTTCCATAAGAGAATATTTCCTGATGCTAGTGGATGTCCAAGTGAATTTCAACAAGTGTCTGAAGACATATTGAAGAAATGTGGTGGAGTACCACTGGCCATCATTACTATTGCAAGTGCTTTGGCTAGTGACCAGCAAGTGAAACCAAAGCATGAGTGGGATATTCTACTCCAATCCCTTGGCTCCGGAGTAACCACAGATAACAGTTTGGTTGAGATGCGGAGAGTACTATCTTTGAGCTATTATAATCTACCGTCTCATCTGAAAACTTGTCTACTATACCTATGTATATATCCAGAAGATAGCACCATTGATAAAGATAGACTGATATGGAAGTGGGTGGCCGAAGGATTTGTCCACCATGGAGATCAAGGGACCAGCCTGTTATTGGTCGGATTAAACTACTTCAACCAGCTCATTAATAGAAGTATGATCCAGCCAATATATGATGATTTCGGCCAGGTACATGCTTGTCGTGTACATGATATGGTTCTTGATCTTATTTGCAACTTGTCACATGAAGCAAAGTTTGTTAATGTATTGGATGGTACTCGTGATAGCATGTCTTTACAAGGCAATGTTCGTCGTTTGTCCCTTCAAGATAGAAATAAAGATCATCAAGGCACACCTCTCAGAAATTTCACGGGTATATCACGAGTGAGGTCAATTACTATCTTTCCACCTGCTGTTAGTATCATGCCAGCTCTGTCAAGGTTTGAAGTTCTGCGTGTACTTGATATGTCGAACTGTAACCTTGGGGAAAGTAGCAGCCTGCAGCCTAACCTCAAGGGTGTTGGACACTTAATTCACCTAAGGTACCTAGGTCTATCAGGTACCGGAATTAGTAAACTCCCGGCTGAGATAGGAACCCTGCAGTTTCTGGAGGTGTTGGATCTTGGATACAATCATGAGCTAGATGAATTGCCGTCCACTGTTTGTAATTTGAGAAGATTAATCTGCCTAAATGTTTTGAACAATAAGGTGGTTCCAACTCCTGGTGTGTTGCAGAATCTGACATCCATAGAAGTGTTGAGGGGGATCTTGGTCTCTCTGAACATTATTGCACAAGAGCTTGGCAACCTGGCAAGGCTGAGGCAGCTTCGGATTCGCTTCAAGGATGACAGTTTGGATTTGTATGAAGGTTTCGTGAAGTCTCTATGCAACCTGCGTCACGTTGAAAGACTACGTATTGATCGCAATTCCGGAGAAACATCTTTTGAACTGATGGATCTCTTGGGAGAACACTGGGTGCCTCCTGTACATCTCCACGAATTTGTATCTTGGATGCCCAGCCAACTCTCTGCACTGCGAGGGTGGATAAAGAGAGACCCCTCGCATCTCTCAAACCTCTCCAAGTTAATCCTCACGGCAGTGAAGGAAGTGCAGCAGGAGGACGTGGAAATCATTGGGGGGTTGCTGTCCCTTCGACGTCTCTGGATAGCGAGCACCCACCAAACATCGCGGCTGCTAGTCATCCGTGCAGATGGGTTCCGCTGTATGCTAGACTTTGAGTTGGTTTGTGGATCAGCCGCACAAATAATGTTTGAATCAGGAGCTTTGCCGAGGGCGGAAAGAGTTGAGTTCAGTCTCGGCGTGCGGGTGGCGAAAGAGGATGGTAACTGTGGTTTCGACTTGGGCCTGCAGGGGAACCTGCTCTCCCTTCGGCGGCGTGTCTCTGTTTATGTTTTTTGTGGTGGAGCGAGGGTTGGGGAGGCCAAGGAAGCGGAGGCTGCGGTGAGGCGCGCCCTCGAAGCCCATCCCAACCATCCCCCGATTGAAATTTACATGTTCCCGATCCCGCATATATTAGAAGGTACTGACGCTCCACCCAACTAATTCCTCGTGCACTTACGAATGTGTTCTCTCATGAGCGCCTGACCTTATTACTTTCTGCATTGATTTGATCTCCAAATCTATCAAGGTGCTCAAGATGATGATTTAATGTGATTACCCGGTTGGAGGACCGATTTCTGACCCAGAGTGACTGACATTGCTTCAGGTGTGTTCTCAATCTGTTCATATTTACTCATCATATTATTCTCCACCTTTTTTTCCATCTCTAGAGCTCAGCTTGTCATTGCATTGTTCAATTGTGCTTCTCTAGCAGCTACGGAAATTCTGAACAGGCAAAGGTAATTTTACAGAAGTTTCTTTGGCATAAGTATCTGAGAAAAATGCACTTGGCACAATTTACCTTTTCGCAGTAGAAAAGAGTCAGTGGATCATACCTTCTTAATTGTTCGATTGCTCGTAATACTTGGGGGCACTCTATGATTGCTGTGTGCTTTTAGTTTTGATATAGTTCCTGTTAGCATGGACAGACTGTGTGATTGGTTCATGAATTTCAGGGTGGTTCTAATGAGGAAATGATGCTTGCTTCAGAAATAGTTTCCATTTGTACCTAAGCTGTGTAGTTGGTAAAGTTGCATTTTGGATGTTCTGTTGGTATAGCTTACAGAAGAAAGACTTGCGTTGTGCAGGTACCAGGGGCGCAGGTTACTGCTAGTGGCGTCTGAGATGTTTCATAAACGTTGGGTGGGCACCGGTCATGCAAAAAATTGAAGGATAAAAAGGTTCCGAGAGGTTGTGTGATGTGCTCCTTTTAAATGGCAGTCGCTTGCATAAAGAGATGTTGCTTGGTTTTTTAGTAAAGCGTTGTAGTAAGTTGCTCTGTTTCGGCTGAGAGCCATCGTTGTTGCTGTCTGTTACATCGAATGGCTGGCTCATGTCATGTTGATGTTTTTTTTATCTGAACCGGACAAACCTGAGGGTGTAGTATCATGTTTGTAATGACTGAAATTCTGGGCTCACCCGAGCTCCTTAATTCGTAAACAACTGCGACTCATTGTTGGATTCCTTACTTCAGAAAATATTTACTTGCTCTGGCTCATACAGCTCTGCATGTTTTGTAGTGGTTTGTCGCTGTTTAGGTGCTGCTTCAGACTCCTGGTACCTTTGGCCGCTGCTGCTACTGCATGAGCTTTGTATGGCATTGTTAGTATAGTTTGGTATCATTGGGTTTTCGCCCCATGGTGAGTGTCCATTGCGCGCACTCGCAGCGGTTTCCTGGCGATAAGTTGAACTTGATCTTTCTCTTTCCCACCTCCTAAACGTCTATTCAGACTTGTGTATATTTGCATTACGGGGATTACCCGAGTTCAAAAATAAATATTATTTACTAGTTCTGCCAATGTGTTTCCGTTACATACAAATAAAAGGGTGCTTCCAGCTACAAGTATATTTTTGAGAAGGGCCATTGCAAAACGAAATGAAGCCCAAATTCTACCAACATGTTTCTGTCACATATACATTAAAAAAACGGTGTAGATGTCCCGTCAAAAAAGGGTGTATGTAGGAAAAGGAGTTCGACGCCGCCAGCTCCCTCCTAATGAGGTGAGATGACAAAGGAGAAGGTCACCGCTCGAGTTCCTAATGAGTAGCCAAACTACATCAGCACCAGCCGACTGTCTTTGTTACAGTCAAATAGAATTAGGCCTTTGGCATAGATCTTTTGAGTTTAGCACTCTGTTTATTTCTAGGATTCAGTATCAGTACCTGGTTATGAAGACTTCCTTTTGTAATTCAGTGTCAGGATCATGTAATACTAGATCATATGGATATGATCTGTCCTCTGCAGTATTTTTCTTAGCACTATGCACTCCATCATTTATATATTTCAGACCTTACTATGAGCTACTCAGCAGTTAATCAGTTATGTCAGCCTACAGTGCATGGATAATATTTTCTTATCTGAATATATATGATCAACCTGCCTGCCCCAAATGCATATTGATAGAGACATACTGATGATAGTGTTCAGCACCATTTTCATATGCTCAGCAACATATCTATGTAGTCCCCTGAACTAGCCCACTGAATTTTACAATTTTACTGCACACCTCAAGACTGGAGCGCCGCGTTTGGAGGAACATTCAAGACAAACATAGATGGAAGAAGCTGAACACTTCCTACCATTGTGAGTTTGCTTTTTGTGTGTTCTGTTTCCTCTCTTGCAGTACTGTTTGCAAGGTATTTTGCTGCCACTGCCCAATTACTGGCCTTTAATACTGTAAGGACAAGCAGAGTGACTACACAATTCAAGATTTTGGTGTATTTGGTTGTATTGTAAGGACAGGCAGAATGACTACAGAATTTCAAATTTTTAGTAGCCTTAATTAGTTGTGCAGTACTAGTTACAAATAGTGTGTGTGTAGTACCTAAGGGTAGTGTCAGAAAAATATAATGCTGAACTGGATAGCCTTTCTCTGATTTTAAGTTTCCTTCTAGACAATAAAACATATATTTGTTCATGTGTGAACGAGAGGTACAATCATCAATGCCGTGTAGGTTTCCGGGAGCTTAGCCACAATTTTTCCCAAATGGTAACCACACCACCATCAGTGATATGAGAATACCTTGAAGTGTATACAGATTGATCAAACACTCAATCTTCATCCCCTAGCTAGCCTCACAAGTATCAGCAAGTGAGTGCCTCATACATATTTTTTTCGAAAAGGGGATCTCTCTGGCCTCTGCATCAGAGTGATGCATACGGCCATCTTATTAACGAAATAAAAGGTTCCAACAAGGTTCCAAGGTCTCTGACTGAAAAGTAATAAAAAGACAACTCATACAGAGCAAAAGAGGCTGGACACACAGACTAGCCAAGATAAGATGCCACAACCGGCTGGCTAAAGATAGATAGGTAAACTAATTGCCTATCCTATTACATGACCGCCATCCAAACCGGTTGAAGATATCCCGAGCTACCATCTTCCAGCGGATAGATCCAATAACCAAATGCTCCCTGGCCGCCATCGGAGTGAGTAGCGACCATGAACGGATCATGGCCGTGGCTCGGAAAATAACCTGCAAAAAATGAATACGTGATGTTCTGTTAAATACCAAATCATTTCTGCAAGTCCAGATAGTCCACAACATAGCGCAAACTCCAACACGAATATGTTTCGTTAATTCAGGCTCAATCCCAGTGAGCCATGTCCCAAATAACGTAGTGACAGAATTCGGTGAAGTAATATTAAAAGCAATGTGAACCGTCCGCCAAAGTACTCTGGCAAGCGGGCAATCAAAAAAGAGATGTTTGATCGTCTCGTCCCGATCACAGAAGCTACACCGCGTAGGTCCTGTCCAATTACGCTTAATCAAGTTATCCTTGGTTAAAATAACCTGTTTATGGACAAACCACATAAACACTTTTATTTTCAAAGGAACTTTGACATCCCAAACATGCTTGGAGGTAGGAATGGAGCTCGAATTAATTACATCAATATACATTGATTTAACCGTGAATACTCCAGACCTAGTCAGTTTCCAGCGCAATTCATCGGGTTGTTGAGAAAGATGGACATCCATTAGTCTCCGAACTAGACGGAGCCAATCTTCCCAACGATTGCCCACTAACGACCGTCTGAACTGAATATTAAGGGGGATGGATTGAAACACCGTAGCAACAAACACCTCACGTCGTTGAACAATACGATATAAAGACGGATATTGAATGGCCAAAGGTGTCTCACCGAGCCAAGTATCCTCCCAGAAGCGTGTACTAGCGTCGTTGCCAATAACAACCTTTGTCCTATAAAACAGAGATTGTTTGACTTTCATCAGGCCTTTCCAGAAAGGCAAGTCAGTTGGCCTGACTGTGACCTGGGACAAGGACTTTGTCTGTAGATACTTGCTGCGAAGGATTTGGGCCCACATGGCATCAGTCTCAAAAGAAAGCTTCCACAGCCACTTGCTAAGAAGGCATCTGTTCTTGACTTCAAGATTCTCAATACCAAGACCCCCTTGGTCTTTCGGTCTACGGATGATATCCCATTTTGCAAGTCTGTATTTTCTTTTTAGATCATCACCCTGCCAAAAGAAACGCGATCGATAAAAGTCCAGTCTTTTCCTAACACCAACTGGGACTTGAAAAAACGATAAGAGAAACATAGGCATACTCGTGAGCACCGAATTAATCAGAATTAATCGGCCTCCATATGACATGAGCTTGCCCTTCCAGCAACTCAATTTCTTCTCGAACCGGTCTTCGATGCACTTCCATTCTCTATTGGTCAGCTTTCTATGGTGGATTGGAATACCTTGGTAAGAGAAAGGTAAATCCCCCAAGTCGCACCCAAACAATTGCCGATAAGCCTCCTGCTCGTCTTTGGCTCTACCAAAGCAGAACAGCTCGCTCTTATGAAAGTTAATCTTTAACCCGGTCAATTGTTCGAAAAGGCATAACACCAGCTTCATATTTCTCGCCTTGACCAGGTCATGCTCCATAAAGATGATAGTATCATCAGCGTACTGAAGGATGGATACACCTCCATCAACCAGATGAGGTACCAAGGCACCCACTTGACCGTTCTCCTTAGCCCGTCCTATCAAGATGGCTAACATATCAACCACAATGTTAAACAAGATAGGGGACATCGGATCTCCTTGTCTTAGGCCTTTATGTGTCTGGAAGTAATGACCAATATTGTCATTCACTTTAATTCCCACACTCCCTTTTTGCGTAAATGATTCAACCTGGCGACGCTAGGCTTCATCAAAACCTTTACGCAATGCCTGTTGGAGAAATGGCCATTTAACCTTATCGTACGCTTTCTCGAAATCCACCTTAAAAATGACACCATCTAACTTCTTGGAATGGATTTCATGGAGCGTTTCATGAAGGACGACCACCCCTTCAAGGATGTTTCTGTCCGGCATGAAAGCAGTTTGGCAATGCTGCACCACAGAATGTGCAATCTGTGTGAGCCTATTAGTCCCGACCTTGGTAAAAATTTTAAAACTAACATTGAGAAGGCAGATCGGCCTGAACTGCTCAATTCTCACAGCATCTGTCTTCTTCGGAAGCAGTGTGATAGTTCCAATGTTCAAGTGAAATAATTGAAGCTGTCCAGAGAACAGATCATGAAACATAGGTAGCAAATCCCCCTTAATAATATGCCAGCACTTCTTGTAGAACTCCACCGGAAATCCATCCGGTCCAGGAGCCTTATTATTTTTCAACTGTGCTATAGCATCAAACACCTTCTTCTCCGAAAATGGAGCAACCAGAATATCATTTTCAGCAGCCGAAAGTTGAGGCACATCCTCAGTTCTGGACTCATCGAGAGATACACAATTATCCTCCGGAGGTCCAAACAACTGCCTATAATACTCGGTTATATATGTTTTCAGGTTATCCTGTCCTAAAATAGTGCCCTCATCTTGTTCAAGTTGGAATATTCTCTTCTTTCTGTGCTTACCATTAGCAATCAGATGAAAGAATTGAGTATTCGCGTCCCCTTGGACCACTTTGCGAACCTTAGCCCGCAAAGCCCACTTCAATTCTTCTTCGCGGAGAAGTTCTTTCAACCTCTTCTCTGCGTCAGTTTTAACCTGGCACTCAGCAGGCATCAAAATCGTGGATTCAGCCTTAATGTCCAGATTCTGTATAAGAGAGAGGAGCCTGTCCTTCTCAACCTTATATACCCCACTAAGGTGCTTAGCCCAACCCCATAAGAAACTTCTCAAGCTCCTAATCTTATTTTGCCAACGCTCGACCGCGGTCCTACCGCCTACACCCTTCGCCCATTCCCTAGCGATCAGGTCTAGGAACCCTTCGCGTTCGAACCAGCCCATCTCAAAAAAGAAGGTATTTTTGTTTCCCACGTGGTTCGGCTCCCCTGAGTCAACGAACAGGGGTGTGTGGTCGGAAAAACCCCGTGAAAGAGCTTGAACCGTCACAAGCGGGAACTTCTGTTCCCACTCCACACTCGCAAGAACGCGATCAAGCTTTTCGTAAGTCAGGTTGGGCAAAGAGTTAGCCCAGGTAAACTTTATACCAGAAAGCTCTATCTCTCTCAGATCCAAGCTTTCAATAATAGTATTGAACATGAACGACCACCTGCCGTCAAAGTTATCATTATTCTTCTCCTCTCTCCTCCTAATGATGTTGAAATCACCCCCAACTAAGATTGGAAGCAGCTCGGACCCACAAATCCGAACAAGATCCGCCAAAAATTCCGGTTTAAGCTCGGGCTGTGCGGCACCATAAACCGCCACTAAAGCCCAGTTGAAACCATCAACCTTAGACCTGACTCGAAACTTAACCGCAAAGTCGCCCATCACTACACTCCGAACCTCGAGCGAATCACATCTCACACCCAGCAAGATACCACCCGATCTTCCTCGCGGAGGGAGGCAATGCCAATCAAAATCAACACCACCCGTAAGAGAGGAAAGGAACTGGGGCGCAAAGTTGTCTCTACCAGTTTCTGATAGAGCAATAAAATCTAAACGATGCTCCAGAGATGCCTCAGCAAGAATCCTTCTTTTAGCCAAGTCTTTCAGACCTCTGCTATTCCAAAAGATTCCTTTAATCACTCATCATGAAATTTTTTAGTAGTCCGAATCCTAGCACTCCGACGAACTGCAGAATCGGGGTAAATTTTCCGTTTCCACTTACGCTTGGGTTTACTAGGTCCTGACTCCCGATCCTCATAACCGGGCTCAGCGGAACAAAAAACTGCATTCTCTATGGGCATATCATCATCCTCAAACTCATGATTGGATGGTGCTAGATCCACACACATATTATCGAGCACTCTAACCCCTAATGCATCAATCTCATTGTCATTCATTGGTTTAACCGCTGCAATATTACGAATAGTTTCTAAGGCACGCTCCGCCTCCAAATCTAACAAATCATTCACCAAATTGGAAACCTCACTATATGTATCCCCGAGTGAAACTCCCAATTGGTTTGCATTATTTATAATCTCCTCATTAGAAAAATGCAATAAAGAATTAGATATGTTGACGGACATACCAGCAGAAATAGCAGCGTCCTGAAGCTTGGCGGCCCTCATAGCGCACCGCTGCTGCATATCATCCACCTCCGGAAGCTCGTGGACGCGCTCACTAAACCGTCTCCCCATCGAGGCAGGGTCTGGGATCCCGCCAAAAGCAACGACCTCCTCCATGGTAAAGCCTCGCACTGAGTCCCTCAGAGGAGCAACCGAGGTTACCGTAGGAGGTGGCTGCGGGCTCCCAAACCCCACCGGGGGATCCACGTCCACGGGGATAGACGGATAAGAGACGGCGGGGGCCGCCTGCCCGTGCCCTCCTCCCACCCCCCTGCCGATGTAGAGGGTAGAGCCGTCGGTGAAGGAGTGACGGTCCTCCTGACCGCAGGGGAAGAAGGGAGAGCCAGGGCCACCTGCCCCGCCCCCCCCCCCCCCAGCGCAGCAACTGGCTCGGGTGGCAGTGCCCCAACCGGGGTTGCAAGAGCCGAGGCCGCCTGCCTCGGGCTCCCTCCCCCGGCGCTAGCCGACCCCACCTGGATCGGCGTCCCCACAGGGGGGAAGGTTGGGTCCTCCTGACCCATGCAGCCCTCCCCACAGCCGACCATCACCGGCTTCACCGGTGCCACCGGCGCCAGACGAAGAGAAGGAGAAACCGGAGCCACCTGCCCCCGACTCCCCTCCCCATACCGAACCACCAAGTCAGTGGACGCCTGTCGTCCCGAGACCACTGAGATGGTAGGAGAGAGCACTCCCACGGGCGTCCCCAACACCCCATCCTCCATAGGACTAACCACAACATCAAGCTCCAACGGTGGAAGCATACACTCAAAGCTATCATCAGACTCCACCCTGTCGCTCCAGAGCCGGGGAGGAGCCGATGCTGACTCAAAGGATCCAAACCTCAGCGTATTCATTGGTACCGCCGGGTCCAAGGGAGACTCTACTCCAGGACCATCACCAGGCAACTGAGCATCCGGACTCGACCCCTTGGCCTTGTCGCGACCCGGCTCATTATGCGGGTTCCCACGAGCACCGGCATCATCATCCCCCTCGTGCAAATCCATAACATCATCGGAAACCACCTCGGCAAACAGCTCCGAATCCTCGAACTCAATCTCAAGAGGAAACACCTCTCCCCCATAGAACCAGTTGACCATATCTGGGACAAAATCGATGTCCAAAACACCCACTAAGAGCCGAGCCACCCCATGGGAACGGGTGAAAGCCATGTCCACATCCTCAGTCTTACCAACCATCATACCCAAACTCGCCACAACGCGAGCATCTGTCAGAGCCTCAGACGGGGCCCCTGAAAACCGCAGCCACACCTGAGCGAGCGGTTTGCCCTTAGGTTCCACCTTTTTCCACTCGTGAAACTCCAGGATGCACTTAGTACCCGGCACCTTACACAACCCAAAACTCTGCAGCTTCTGCAAATCATCCACCGAAGGGAAATCAACCCTAAACACATTGTCCTCAATCTGGACGAGCTCCCATTGAAAATCACCTCGAGCCAGTTCATGGAGGCGCTGCACAATTTGAGCCTCAGAAATCACTTCACATGTAGCTTTCACAAGTCCAGTAGTCAAACTTTGAGTCTCAACTCGAATCTGTGAAGTGATTTCTGGACTTGTGACTCAAAGTTGAGACTCAAAGTTTGACTACCGGGACTAAAGGGGTCTGACCTATAGTCCCGGTTGAAGACACAAACCGGGACTATAGGGCAATTTTCAAACTCTACCACCCCCCCATGTATCGCTATTTCAGTTTTGAAAAAATCAAAAGAAAATGGTAAAACTTCAAAAAATAAAATCCTTCGAGAGGTAGTTATATTACTACATCTACTAGTTAGGAAAATTTGAAAACTTCAATTTGGACATGTTTTGCAAAAAGTATAGGGAAAATTTAAAACGGCTATAACTTTTGCATACGATGTCAGAAAAAAAGTATAATATATCAAAAAATTCAGCACGAAAATCCGCACACGATTTTGACAGCCTACGGCCTGTTTGCAATTTTTTAGAATCCTCAAATTCAAAAAAGGAAAAAAAGATATGCTCAAATTTTAGTTTTTTTGGTTAAATCTGGTCAAACTATGGTCAAACTACTTATTCAAGAAGTATTAATGTTACTACATAATTATTCAAGAATATTAGTGTTACTAAATAATTATTTCAATTTTTTGAATTTTGGTCAAATCTGGTCAAACTATGGTCAAACTGTGGTCAAACTTATTCAAAAAATATTAGTGTTACTAAATAATTACTGTTTTTAGAATAATAGTTTCAAACTCAAACGGTGAAACGAGTGACCTAATGCTCAAGCTAAACTGCTGAGGGTTAATAGGATTGTCAGCTTACATTTGTCAGGAAAACAACAAGTGCAGACTTGAAAAGTAGAGGGAATAGAACTCCGAAGTTAAGCATGCTCAGGCTAGGGGAGTGAGAGGATGGGTGACCGGCCGGGAAGTTAGACGATTTGGAATGAGTGATCCACACTTGAGTAGTTAAGAGGGGTGATTAGAGAATAAATCATCAAATAATTCAGAAAATTGAAAATAAAAACCCAAAATTTTCAGAAAAAAATTTCAAAAAAAAACCTTAAGTACCGGTTGGTAACACCAACCGGTACTAAAGGTCCCCCATACCACAGCGCGAGCTCACGCCACGTGGTGGGCCTTTAGTGGCTGTTCGTGCCAAACCGGTACTAGGGGGGGGGCTTTAGTCTCCACTCTTTAGTGCCGGTTGCCCTTACGAACCGGTGATAAAGCTTCGTTTTCTACTAGTGTCTCTCTCCGATGAAGTGCTGCAGCAGGTGCATCGCTTTGAAACCTCTCGCGCTGTCTGGGTGCATGTCGAGGAGATGTACAACATCCACTACCGTGCCAGCATCGTCCAGATCAAGCTGGACATGGCGGTCTTCCGGAAGGGCAACCTCTCCATGGCGGACTACTTCGCGAAGATCCGCGCCAACGCCGACCAGCTTGCTGCCGTCGGCCATGCCATGCGTGATGAGGACATCATCACCGCTGTCATCACCGGTCTCGACAGCGACTACGAGCCACTCATCACTGCTACCACGACTCGTCTTGATGGCATGTCTCTTGGGGAGTTTTATTCCCACGCCATCGCCTTCGAGCGCCGTCGTGAGTACAACGCCGCTCGCCTTCATCCCAGCGGCTCCTCCGTCAACTACGTCGCTCGGGACTCCAACAGCAACACCAACAACAACCCTCCCAATCGGGGCAAGGGAAACTTCCGCGGCAAGGGTCGCGGCAACGGCGGTGACCGCGGCGGCTACAACAAATCTCGCGGAGGTGACCGCGGGAACCGTGGCGGTGGTGGTGCGCGCCAGCAAGGCGACTTCGGCGGCAACCAAGGCGGTGACCGCGGCGACTACGGCGATTGCAGTGACAACCGCGTCCAGTGTCAGCTCTGCCGCGGCCCTGGGCACTATGCCTGGGAGTGCGGCCAGCGCTACAACCACGCCTTCCAACCCCAACAATCCAAGATGGCTGGTCTCGCTGCTGCATCTCCTCCTTCCATCTTAGGAGATCCCGCCTGGTTCACTGACACCGGCGCCACCGACCACATCACCGGCGACCTCGATCGCCTCACGATCCGGGAGAAGTATCCAGGGAGGGATCACATCCACACAACCGATGGCTCAGGTTTGCACATAGCTCATCGTGGTCATGCAATCCTTCCTACTCCCTCTGCCAATCTGAAACTTCGTAATATCTTGCATGTTCCTAATGCTGACAAAAACCTTCTTTCCGTTAATCGCCTTGTCGTTGATAATCATGCTTATCTAAAGTATTACCCTACTCATTTTCTTATGAAGGATTTGATCACCAAGAGGGTTCTACTTCAAGGCAGATGTGAGAATGGGCTCTATCCCATTCGGCCATCACCTCCTCGTGCTTTGTCTTCGGTTAGGTTATCTGCTGAAGATTGGCATGCAAGACTTGGCCATCCCTCCACGCAAGTTGTTCAGCAAGTTTTATCTTCAAATAAGCTAGCTTCAGCTAGTCGGTCTTTGACCCATGTGTGTAATGCTTGTCAGCAAGGCAAAGCACACCAGCTACCTTTCCCTAGATCATTGAGTGTTTCTTCCTTTCCCTTAGAACTTATTTTTTCGGATGTGTGGGGACCTACCAAAACCTCTTCTGGCGGGTTCCAGTACTATGTATCATTCATTGATGATTATAGTAAGTTTGTTTGGATTTATCTTCTCAAACGGAAATGTGATGTTTTTGATGTCTTTCGTGATTTTCTTGCTCACGTTGAACGCCTCTTGTCTCGCAAAATTCTATGTGTTCAGTCTGACTGGGGTGGTGAGTACGAGAAACTCAGCAACACCTTTTTTCGCCAACTTGGTATTATGCATCACGTTTCCTGCCCACACACACATTAACAGAACAGTTCTGCCGAAAGAAAACACCGTCACATTGTTGACATGGGGTTATCTCTGTTATCACATGCGTCTATGCCTCTTCGTTTTTGGGATGAGGCATATCTTTCAGCTTGCTACCTCATAAATCGACTTCCTAGTCGTGTCATTGGCAACATAAGTCCTATGGAAAAACTGTTTAACACCAAACCTGACTATACATCTCTCCGTACGTTTGGGTGTGCTTGTTGGCCCAACTTGCGCCCATACAACACACACAAACTAGCTTTTCGATCTCAACAGTGTGTCTTTGTTCGGTACAGCATTCGTCACAAGGGCTACAAGTGCTTACACTTGCCCACTGCCCGCGTGTCCATCTCTCGCGATGTCATGTTTGACGAAAAGGTTTTTCCATTCGCTAGTCCTCTCCCCTCTCCCATACCACCCAGGGTAGCCGAACATGCCATATTATTATTTCCGCATGACCACATGAACTATTGTACACCTGGTTTGCGTGCTAACTTGGATGCAGGATCTCCCACGGCACAGAAAATCCCAGGTGAAACCACCACGGGATCCCAGGAGGATCCTGGTGACCGATCCGAGGCTGATCCGGTCATGGATCCCGCGCTGTCGGCGGACAGCGACGCGTCTTCCCCCGCGCCAGGCAGCGGCGGTGCAGCAGCCTCCACAGTGGGCCGCGTGGCGCCTACTGACGGGCCGGCCTCCTCTCCACCCGCACCCGCGGCTCCACCCGCGCCAGTGGCGGGGTTCACACCTAGGCCGGCCTCCCTCCAGCCTGACATGCCTCGGGCCGAGCCACAAGTGGCTTCCGGGCGGGCTGCCGCCCCGCCAGCTTCCGGCTCAGGATCCCAGGCGGATCTCGGTCCCGCTCGCTCTGCCGCTGGTACGGTATCCCAGGAGGATCTCCCGCCTGGATCTTCTGCTCCGTGCGGATCCGATGCTCCGCCCGGCCACACCATGGTGACTCGCCTACGTGACAACACCCGCAAGGCCATGCAACGTACCGATGGCACGGTCATGTATGACCCGTCTCGACGTGCGTTTCTCGCCTCGCGGGAACCTACCGATCATCGTGAAGCTCTCCATTCTCCCGCGTGGCGTGCGGCCATGCAACTCGAGCTTGCGGCTCTTCATCACAATGGCACTTGGTCTTTGGTTCCACCACCATGGCATGTCAACGTAATTGACTACAAATTGGTTTTCAAACTCAAGCACAAGGCGGATGGAACAGTTGATCGTCATAAGGCACGACTCGTTGCAAAGGGGTTCAAACAACGATATGGCTTGGACTATGATGATACGTTCAGTTCTGTCGTCAAACCGGTCACTGTTCTCTTGGTTCTCTCCATTGCGGTCTCTCGTGGGTGGTGTTTGCCTCAGCTGGATGTCCAAAATGCCTTTCTTCATGGTGTGCTTCAAGAAGATGTGTACATGGGACAACCACCTGGTTTTGTGGATCCCAGGGCCCCACGACATCTCTGCAAGCTCAGGAAGGCAATCTATGGTCTTAAACAAGCTCCTCGAGCGTGGTATTCCAGGCTCAGTTCTCGTCTTCTTCAACTTGGTTTTGTGGCATCTAAGGCGGACACCTCCTTGTTTGTCTTTCATCATGCTCGTGTCACCATGTTTATGCTTGTTTATGTGGATGATATCATTGTGGCCAGCTCGTCTCCTACTGCTACCACCAAGTTGCTTGCTGATCTTCAGGCTTCCTTTGCTATCAAAGATCTCGGTCCTCTGCATTACTTTCTTGGAGTTGAGGTGAGATCATCGTCAGGGGGGATTGTACTTTCTCAACAGAAGTATATTGGCGACATTCTTCATCGAGCAAATATGGAGAATTGCAATATCTCTACCACACCCATGTCTTCGGCCGAGAAGCTCACCAAGGAAAGTGGGTCGCCATTGTCTCAAGATGATAGCACCAAGTATCATAGCCTGGTTGGTGCTCTTCAATATCTAACACTTACCAGGCCAGATATATCATTTGCAGTAAACCGTGTTTGCCAGTTTCTTCATGCACCCACAACTATACATCTCTCAGCAGCCAAACGGATTTTGAGATACTTAAAGTATACTCGGAGCATGGGTCTCTCTATAAGGAAATCTCCTTCAATGTTGTTGAGCTGTTTTTCTGATGCAGATTGGGCAGGGTGCAGTGATGATCGGAGATCTACTGGTGGTTTTGCTGTCTTTCTTGGTCCTAATCTTGTGTCCTGGAGTTCGAGGAAACAAGCCACGGTTTCTCGCTCAAGCACAGAGTCTGAATATAAAGCACTTGCAAATGGAACAACTGAGATAATCTGGATCCAATCAGTCCTTAGTGAACTTGGGGTTTTCATGGCAAGATCACCTGTGTTGTGGTGTGATAACTTGGGAGCTACTTATCTATCTGCCAATCCAGTATTTCATGCCAGGACTAAGCACATAGAAGTAGACTTTCACTTCGTTCGAGAGAGAGTTGCAGCCAAGGCACTAGATGTTCGGTTCATCTCTTATAAAGAGCAAGTTGCTGATAAATTCACAAAGCCATTGGCTGAGACAATGTTTGTCTCAAATAGATACAATCTGAATCTTCTTGAGGGAAGTTTAGATTGATGGGGGATGTTAAACAGAATATTGTTACATATTAGGAGGCTGTTAATGTTTGTAGTTATCTCCTTATCTCTCGTAACAATCTATGTAATCTCGGCTATGCCGTGCCCTAGAGGCTGCATATATAAACACTCCCCCGGCCGCCCTATGGGCTGTGCCGAATCCCAATCTCTTTCTTCTGTTTCACACCACTGGCCCGCCAGTCGGTGACACATCCATCCCATTTCCCTCCCTTTCCCAAAAAAACTCCGGCCCGCTTGATCTCCCGGCCGCTCGCCATGGGCGAAGCGCCGATCCTCGATGCCGCCGCAGGCCTCGCCTCCACCGTGGACAAGCTCCGCCTCATCTGATTTCATGTCTAAATAGTTTAGTCACTCAAAACATTTTCAAAGTTGCATATTGGAGTATTTCAATTTCAATAGTATTTCAAAATCTATGCTTCAACTATTAGGTAGCAACATAAATATTTCTCTAGCCACTTTCCATTATTAAAGCTGTCAGTCGGTTTTCTGCATGGCTTCCCTATTATTCATATTATATAGTGATAATATGCATGAAGGACACTTGCTACAACCAAATAAAAAACTTAGTACATCCGTGTTATACTCATGTTCATCATTTTCCTCCGCCAGATCCCTCCTCCTTTGCCACCTTCCTACGCCACACCTTCCTCCCCCACCACAACTCCACTCGCCGTCGCCTGAGGCGCCCTCCGGCAAAGTCTGGATGGCTCTAGGGAAGGTGGCGGCGGGGCCCTTCTCTGGCTGCTCGGGCTGCCCTGGGTGGTAGGGGCGGATGGTGGAGCTCGGATGCCGAGGCGGCGGTCCGAGGGTCCTCAGTTGTGGCCGTGGCTGCGCCCGATGGCGCGGTGGCTCGGTTCCTCGGTTTGGCGGGCTTGTTGATCATGGTTGGCTGTGGTGTGCAGCGGATCTGGAGGCGGCCGGCTCATTAGCGTGGTAGGAGGTCCAAAGCAATTGACCAGGTGGCAGCGCGGGAGGGATTGAGGCCCTTGTGCCCGGATATGATGATCGCGACTGCGGTTGCCATTGTATGGGCGACGACAGTGGCTAGTGCGATGGTGGGTTCTACCTATAGAGTGAGGAATCGGGGCAGTGTCCCCTCTTCTTCAACGGCGGCGGACTCCGTGGACGTGTGGGCATCTCAGAGACTAGATCTTGAGCTAGTGATGGCCTTTCTAAGGCCGGCGGCAGTATGCGACAGCCCCTCCATCAACAGATAGGGTTTATGCGGCTCAGCATGTGACACATGCACCTCTTTCGGAGGGGTCAACCAATGTCTGTCGCCGGCAGGTGAAGCCATCGGTGGATGCTATGCACAACGTCTAATGCAGACACGTCAAGTCATGCCTGCTCCTGGCTGGTGTTGAACGGTGGCTCTGGCAGAGGTGTCAGGTTTAGCATGTTGCTACTAGATCAAAGGTGGCGCGACAGTACCGGGAGGCAGGTGGTATGGGATGCCTTTGTCTTCAGGTGTCTTCTCTAGAGGTATCTGACTATCGAGGCGTTGTAGCCAGATAAGCGATGATGGTACATATGGCTTCAACGACGAGTTTATGCACTCTGGTGGAGACACAAGAATTCCGATCTGGCTATGTTGACGCGGCTGCGTCGTGACCTTACTGAAGGCTGTGGATTAAAGCTTGGCTTCAGGAATGAGAATCCAGAATTCAACCTGGTATTGGACTCGCCATCATTGGTGCATGCGCGACGATTCCTTGTTGAAGGCGTAGTCTAGAACTTGTGTATTTTTCGTTTCCGATGTCGTCTTATAACATAGGGTTAGTGGCTATCTGGTGGAGCTACTGTTGCGAGGCATGCATCCTCAGGTTTTCTTTTAGCTTTTTTTCCGGATTGACGTTGCTTGGCTGCTAAATTTTCCATTATTAATAATATATGGTTGTATGCATCATCCTGAGGCTGAGGCCGGGGTAATCGTCCTTTTCAAAAAAAGAAAAAATCCCTCCAATGGTGTAGCATCATAGAGCTTTCAAAGAACCAGAGTATTTGCGGTTGAGTGGAATAGCATGAGTGGGAAGATATTAAAAAAAAAGAGAAATATTAGTGGATCAAATATTAATATTCGCTTCTTGCACGTGTCACTAACAAGTGTATGTATTTATGGTTCTGATATTCACTTCCAAATCCAAAGTGAAAAGATGCACAAAAATGTATGTCCTTGAATCAGCTGTTCTCCATATTTCTTTGGTAACCAATACTTTCTAACTGTTTACATCTTTTGCTTACAGTTTTTGGGAAAGAGATATATTATGATTTTATACACAATTATGTTATTTACAAAAAATACACTAAATTTATCAAAATATGACAATGTAACTATGGAATGTTGAAATATTAGGGTGGGCCTTGGGCTCATCTAACAATTTCATAAAATCTCTAAGGACCCATGTGGGTTATATGGTTTGCTCAATAAAAATGTGGGTTATATGGCACTAGGTGTAGTGGAAAGTTTAGTCCCACCTTGCCGTTGGAAGAGGAGTTGGACCACTTTATGAGGGATTCTCTTCCACATGCTATTGGAGCTTGAGAACAGAGGAGGTCATCGAGCGCTCCTCCACCGCCGCCCACCCCGCCACGGGAGTGAGCCGAGCCGAGCCGAGCTCACACTTATGCGCTTATTTTTGCTTTGCCGGTCAGTAACGGAAAATCTTTGACAGGTGGACCATGATCTGAAACGTCAGATCGTGGGCTGTTACCGACTCAGACGTGGGTCCAGCCCACGTCTCTCCACGCGGCTTCGCATATATATGTGGGGCGTCTGCCAACCCTAGTCGCCGTGCGAATCAGACCACATATGCCTCCACGCCCACGCCGTTCCTTTGCTGCTGCTGCCGCCGGTGACTCCATGCCATTCACCGTGTACACGGTTGACGGGCGAGCATGTCTCCGAAACCTGTGTGTGCGGATCCTGTACATGAGAGGGACGATTCGATTTTTTGGGAGGCGACTACGCGATTGCTCGCCACCCATCCACTGCTTCCCATACGCCTTCGTCATCACCATGTCTCAGCCAACCGACGCCGACCGTGCCAGCCGAGATGCTCGAGGCCGAGAAGAAGGCTGCCGCTCCTGCCAGCTCCGCCGCCGCGGCCTCTGCCAGGCCTATTGGAGGGTATAACTCGTTTATCCCGCTCCTATTGATTTCTGCTTTAGCCATGCTAGTGTTATACGTAGATGGATCTGCTATTAGCGTAGTATGTGCTTGCATGATTGAATATCAGCATGTGTTTATTTCTGTCAATGCGAAGCTAGTGATTTATTCTTGGATTAAATTAATTGTAAAATTGCCTATTTACTCAGCATGGAATATTGTTAGAGTAGATGACACAGTAACTTTATGGGATTTTTCAAACATAATTATGAAAAAAGGAACTATTGACAAATATCATTACTGCCCACGCTTTTTCACTGTCCACATTGCTAGTTTTAATAATGAACAGATGAAGTCTAATCTATATAAATTTCTACACTTTTCTCGAGGAGTTATTTTGAAGCAATACTCTTACTTCCTCCCACTAGTAGAAAAAGAGGCTTCCATACGCCCCCATTAGTCCCCAAAACAATCGAACCGCGACAAAAGGGGCCTTTAGTTGCGGTTCGGGAGGAGACCCGCGACCAACTATCTGGGCCCAGCGCGCTCGGTCGATAGCTAGCGGACGGGAGGGGCTTTAGTCCCGGTTGGCCTGGCCAACCGGGACTAAAGGTCCCTGTTGAGGATATAGACCTTAGAGTCACCCGCCAGGAGGGGCCGGGTTACTCGTAGGGTCGATGCCAGAAGCCCGGAGCCAAGTTTCAAGATAATGGGCCAGAGATGGGCTGAGACCCGGATATGGCTTAAAGCCTGTAGTTACAATCATTGTTATAGTAGACTTGTAGTGTAAGGCAAGTATTGTTTAGAGTCCGGGCCGGATGCTCTTATGAGCCGGCCGGGACTCTAAGGGCTGCTGGGCGTCAGCCTCCCTATATAAAGGGAGGACCCGGCAGCAGTTTAAGGGCGACAACAATCTGATCGAGAGCCGGGCATAGTTGTTAGCTCCCTGGCGATCGTAACCCTAGACAATAACATCTCGAACTGGACGTAGGCTTTTACCTTCACCGTAAGAGGCCGAACCAGTATAAATCCCCGTGTTCCTTGTCCCACATAACCCCTTTAAGCTTCCTAGCTGCGATGGCTCCACGACTAAGTCCTAGCTCGAGGACATCTGCCGAGACAATTCCACGACAGTTGGCGCCCACCGTGGGGCCAGCGCACGGTGGATTTGAGTTCTTGGAGGGCGGCTTCGATGGGCTCAAGGGATACGCTGTGGGCCGGATGACTAAGAGTCGTCGCGGCAAGCTCTACATCGACGACGAGGGCTGGGGCCCCGACGCCGGCTCAATCGAGTACGGGTACCGGGTCCCCTTTGGCGGAATTCATGTCTTCATCGGCAAGATTGGCGAGCCGGGCCCCGAGCAGGATTTCTGCGCCGATCTCGTCGAAACGGCTCAGCGCGCACGACCCGCCCGGGCCCGGCCTGCCTTAAGGCGCGCTTTTGTGGGATGCATCCATGGAGGGCCCTCTGATCCATCCGGGTCTGGTGATGAGGCGGCCGCCGGCTCTGACGGCGAGTCGGCCACTGGTGAATCAAACTCGTTGTACCAACTTCAAGATGGTAGGCTCATGGGTTGTTCCGATGGCGACAGTATTCCGGACCTTTTTGAGCCGCTGAGTCAGGTTGGAGTTTTTATGGCCGGTGCGCAGCCTGTTCAGAACCCCGCTGCTGGATCGGGAAACCCGGTGCCTTCTCCGGCCCAGGTGCTGATGGATCTCACGGACAAGATGACGGCCCTGCTAACCGCCACGGTCGACCCGGCGGATCAAGCCCAGCATGATGCGGAGGTGGCACAAGTAAAATTAGATCTGATAAAGGCTAAGGAGGATCTTGCAGCGGAAGGGATCAGGCTGGCTGCGGAACGGGCGGCTCTTGATACCCAGACTCAGCTAATTCAGGCGCAGTCCTTCCAGCTCACGATGGATCGGAACGCGGCCAACGAAGTCATGAGGAGGAGGCATCAGAAGGCCCAGTCTCGACTCCCGCCGGTCTACGATCCACGCAATCTCTTCAACACGCCGGGTGCAGGGTCTAGCAACCCGCCAGGGATCATCGCGCCCGGGTCTGGACCCCTTATTCAGCCGCGAGTGATGGGGCCTCCCCAGGTGCCCCCTGCCCCGCCTTAGTATGTGCCAATACCCCCGGGACATTATGATAACCCGCTGGAGAACATGGTGGCTGCGGCAGCACGACTGGCGGCTCTCCCCGTTGACGGCGACTCTCCGGCGGCCATCGAAACCCGCCGGGTCAGGGAACTCCTGCAGACGGCGCTGGCATAGCAAGAAGCGTACTCCTACAGCCGGGATAGGATCCACTCGACCCCTCGTCCGGGTCAGAGCCCGAGTTACAGCCGACACATGGTCTCAGCAACCGGCTCAAGTAATGTCCGGCGCCATGACCCGCCCCCTGGCCATGGCCCGGCGCATAACGGAGCCTTCTACGCAGCAGACCAGGACAAGGCACGCCAAGAGGCGGAGCAGGTGCCTCAATTGACGGCTTACCAGACCCCCCCGGCTTATCCGACGACCTCTGTTGATGTGGGTATCCCTACCAGGACTGGGGGTGTCCCTTGTTTGGTGCCAGCTATCCGTAATGAACGTCTACCCAAGGACTTCAAAGGCCCTAGGAAAGTGCCTAACTACACAGCAGACTTGCAGCCCGCAGCCTGGATCGAGAGTTACGAGATGGCCATGGAGCTCCTGGAGGTCAGTGAGGCGGCCATGGCTAAGTACTTCACCATGATGCTGGATGGGACTGCCCGCACTTGGTTGAAAGGGCTACCACCGAATTCCATTGGGTCTTGGGCGGAGCTGAAAGCCCGGTTCATCCAAAACTTCAAAGATACCTGCAGGCAGTCTATGTCAATTGTGGACTTGACTAACTGTAAGCAGCAGGAGGGTGAGTCCACGACCCATTGGGTTCGTCGGGTCAAGGAAATCATACATTCATCAGATAAGATGGATGCCGGCTCTGCAGTCTTAATGTTGGAACAAAACTGTCGCTTTGTGCCCCTTAAGATGAAGCTTGGGCGGCTCAAGCGCGACTGCGCCGATATGGGTACCCTAATGGCGGCTCTTGTCAAGTACGCCGATTCCGATGGTACCAAGGATCCCCCTTCAGACGATGAAAGGGCAGGGAAGGGAAAGAAGAACGGCAACGGCAAGGGTCCCCAGTTTAACCCGGGGAACCAAGGAGGAGGCAAGCGTAAGGCCGATGGCAGCCTAGAATTTGTAGCCAACACCAACTCTCAAGGTAATAACCAGCGACGCAAGGGGAGGCCCCCTCCCCGAGGCGGCGGGTCAGGACCTTCTCTGGAGCAGCTGTTGAATGAACCTTGTCCGAGGCACGGCTCTAGAGAGAAGCCAGCAACTCATCTGTGGAAGGATTGTGCCATCATGAAGGCCTTTAAAAACTACAATGGTCCGGGTGGCGGCTCAGGGGCCGGCGGCTCAGGCGCCGGCGGCTTTCATGGCCCTGGGGGCGGCTCAAATTCCGGTCCTCAGAACGGTCAAGGGGGCTTTAGTCAGCAGTCTGGCCAGGGTCACCAACAGCAGCAGGGGGGTTGCCAGACCAATCCAAAGCAGCTAAGCGGTGGACAATATCATGTATTTACCACTAGTCTGTGCAAGCGAGATCAGAAGATTCACAAGAGGGCTGTGAATGCTGTTGAGCCGGCAGTCCCACGCTACTTACGATGGTCTGAGCAGCCCATAGTATGGAGTAGGGAGGATCATCCTCCTCGGGTGGATAACCCGGGCCACCTGGCCTTGGTGGTAGCTCCTCAGGTGGGAGGATATAAGTTCACGAAAGTACTCATGGATGGAGGCAGTAGCATTAACATCCTTTATTATGAGACTTTTCGCCGTATGGGGTTAGTTGATAAGAACCTCAGCCAGTCAAACACTATCTTCCATGGGGTAGTGCCTGGTAAGTCGGCTTACCCAGTTGGCAAGATCGAATTGGAAGTGGCTTTCGGTGATGACAATAATTACAGAGTGGAGAAGTTGACCTTTGAGGTGGTTAAAATAAGGAGTCCATACCATGCTATATTTGGACGGCCGGCTTACGCCAAGTTCATGGCACGGCCGTGTTGTGTGTACTTACAGCTCAAGATGCCGGGTCCCAATGGGACCGTTACGGTTCACGGCAGCCGGAAGGTGGCTCTGGAGTGTGAGGAAGGTGATGCAGCTTATGCAGAGTCTGTTTGTGCTACAGAAGAGTTAAAGTTTTATAAAGACAATGTCGACCCGACAGACATGACCTCTCTGAAGAAGCCAACTACGGAGGCTGAGCCGGCGATGAAATTTAAATCGGCTGATGAAACTAAGCTTGTTGATTTTGTTCCAGGAGATTCATCTCAGCAGTTTAGCATCAGTGCCAATCTGGATCCAAAATAGGAAGGCGCGCTCATCGAGTTCATCCGTGAGAATAGGGACATCTTCTGGTGGAAACCTTCTGACATGCCAGGTGTACCTAGAGAACTCGCTGAGCACACTCTCAATGTTGATCCGAAATGTAAGCCGGTCAGACAGTTCCTTCGGCGGTTTAATGAAGACAGGCGAAAGGCTATTGGTGAAGAAGTGGCCCGGCTCTTGGCGGCCGGGTTCATTGTTGAGGTTTTTCACCCAGAGTGGTTGGCTAACCCGGTGCTCGTACTCAAGAAGAACGGCACCTGGCGAATGTGTGTGGACTACACGGACTTGAACAAGGCGTGCCCGGCTGATCCTTTTGCTCTCCCCCGTATTGATCAAATCATTGATGCTACGGCAGGTTGTGCACGCTTAAGTTTCTTGGATGCTTATTCCGGGTATCATCAGATCAAGATGGCAGTTAAGGACCAGGAGAAGACGGCGTTCATCACTCCCTTTGGAGCCTTCTGTTATGTGTCTATGCCCTTTGGACTCAAGTGTGCACAGGCGACTTACCAGCGTTGTGCACAGAATTGTCTTCATAAACAGATCGGGCGCAATGTTCATGCATATGTGCACGATATTGTGGTTAAATCCATCAAAGAGGAAACCCTGATAGATGATTTAAGAGAAACCTTTGATAATCTCCGGGTCTATAAGATGATGCTAAACCCGACCAAGTGTGTCTTTGGTGTTCCTGCAGGCAAGCTCTTAGGTTTCTTGGTTTCTGACAGAGGCATTGAGGCTAACCCGGAGAAGATCAAGGCCATCACCTCCCTGGCTAAGCCGGCGTGTATAAATGACGTTCAGCGCTTGGCGGGTCGCATCGCTGCTTTAAGCCGGTTCATAAGCCGCTTGGGTGAGAAGGCTATGCCCTTATATCAGTTGATGAAGAAAACTGATAACTTTGTCTGGAATGATGCAGCTAATACCGCCTTTGAGGATTTGAAAAAGCAACTGGCAGAGCCCCCCGTCCTTGCTGCTCCGGTTGATAAGGAGCCCCTGCTACTGTATGTGGCGGCAAACACACGAGCCGTCAGTGTGGCTATTGTGGTGGAGCGAAAGGAGACGGGTAAGGAGCATCTGGTTCAGCGGCCGGTTTATTATGTCAGTGAGGTGCTTATTGAGTCCAAGCAGCGGTACCCGCATTGGCAGAAGCTCGTATATGGTGTGTTCATGGCAAGCCGGAAACTCAAACATTATTTTCAGGGTCATCCTGTCACTGTGGTAAGTTCTGCCCCTCTTGGGGATATTATCCAGAACAGAGAGGCTACAGGGAGAATTGCTAAGTGGGCTATAGAGCTTGGACCTCATGGCCTCAAATATGTGCCACGCACTGCTGTTAAATCTCAGGCTTTGGTGGACTTCATCAACGATTGGACAGAGTCACAAGTGCCCGAGCAAAAGCCGGATAATACATATTGGACTATTCACTTTGACGGGTCCAGGCAGTTGGAGGGCTCGGGGGCTGGCGTTGTATTGGCTTCCCCTAGGGGTGACAAGTTCCAGTATGTGCTACAATTGATGTTTCCTTGCACTAACAATGCGGCTGAATACGAGGCTTTACTCCATGGTCTTCGAGTGGCTAAGGAGATGAACTTAAGCCGGGTAAGGTGCTTCGGGGACTCATATTTGGTGGCTCAACAAGTATCAGGCACCTGGGATTCTAAGGATCCTCTCATGGCGGCTTATCGCCGCGAGGTTGATGCCATTGCTGGGCACTTTCAGGGATATCAAGTGGAGCACATTGATCGCAGGAAGAATGAGGCGGCTGATGCTTTAAGCCGGCTAGGCTCTCAGCGCAAGCCGGTGCCGCCGAACACTTTCCTGGATGTCCTGTATAACCCTTCGGTTAAGTTGCCTACAGAGGAGGACTTGGCTATCCCTGACCCGGAGGCACGGCTAGTGGCGGCTCTTCACGTCATACCAGACTGGACAATGCCATATCTGGCCTATATAACCCGGGGAGAGTTGCCTGAAGATGAAACTTTGGCCAGGCAAATAACCCGGCGGGCCAAGTCAATGATTGTTATTAACGGCGAGTTGCATCATCGCAGTGTTTCAGGGGCGTTTCAGCGTTGTGTCTCCCCTGAGGAAGGTCAAGAGATCTTGCGCGAGATCCATGAAGGGGATTGTGGCCATCATGCCGGTTCAAAATCTCTTGTGGCCAAGGCTTTCCGTCATGGTTTTTATTGGCTGACGGCTCACGCTGATGCAGAGGACTTGGTCAGTAAATGTGATGGCTGCCAAAGGTTCTCACGACGGGCTCATGTGCCGGCTCAGGAGTTGAGGATGATCCCAATCACTTGGCCCTTTGCGGTATGGGGGCTTGATATGGTTGGGCCTTTTAAACGGTCCAAGGATAAGAAGACCCACCTCTTGGTGGCGGTTGACAAATTCACAAAGTGGGTGGAGGCTGAGCCAGTTAGCAAGTGCGATGCAGCCACGGCGGTTCAATTTATGAAAAATGTGATTTTCCGCTTCGGCTTTCCGCACAGCATCATAACTGACAATGGCACCAATCTATCCAAGGGCGCTATGGAAGAGTTTTGTCAACGAGAGCATATCCGGCTTGATGTTTCCTCAGTAGCTCATCCCCAATCCAATGGTCAAGCTGAGAGAGCTAACCAGGAGATTCTGAAGGGCATCAAACCCCGGCTTTTGGTCCCTTTGCAACGGACGCCGGGTTGTTGGGTGGAGGAGTTGCCCTCCGTCTTATGGAGCATCAACACTACTCCTAACAGGTCTACAGGCTTCACACCTTTCTTCATGGTTTATGGAGCAGAAGCAGTCCTCCCCAGCGACATCCGTCACGATTCACCTCGTGTGGCGGCGTATGTTGAGACGGATAATGAACAGGCGCGCCAAGATGCTCTGGACTTGTTGGACGAACAGCGTGATGTGGCAACAGCCCGTTCAGCGATTTACCAACAGGACCTGCGCCGTTATCATAGCCGCCGGGTCAAGTCCCGGGTCTTCCAGGAAGGCGGCCTTGTGCTCCAGCTCATCCAGGATCAAACAGATGCACACAAGTTATCCCCACCTTGGGAAGGGCCCTTTGTGGTCAGTAAGAACTTGCATAACGGGTCGTATTACCTCATTGACATTCGGGAGCATAAAGATTCACGTAAGTCTGAGGAAGAGACCCGTCGGCCATGGAACATAGCTCAGCTTCGGCCTTACTACACTTGAGCTACCGGCTCTTGTGGTGTACATACCTATCTCAGCCATGTATATATTATGATAAGCAATAAAGCAGGACCTCTGTCCTTTTTCTCCTCCAATTATGTGTGTCATTTTTTACATGCTAAATTGAAAGGAGGATCCGGCTTATGATCGTATTCGAGTCTAGCCGTAAGCGGTAAGGTCACTTGGGGGCTTCCTGTTCAAACATGGGTCGTATTCGAACCAAAGAGAACATAGCTGTCGATACCCATTTGATTGGTAAAGTGCCGAGCTCATTGGGAGGTGGCCTTTGGTCATATTTGAATCACAGTGCAACCCCTCTGAGAACCGACGTGGATCATATTCGAATCAGCGTCGTTAAACAATTTTCAGAATCACTTGGGGGCTTCCTGTTCAAACATGGGTCGTATTCGAACCAAAGAGAACACAACTGTCGATACCCTCTTGATTGGCATCGCCACACCCACTGGGGGCTATATGATCGCATCCGAATCTTAGCTTAACCCCTTTGGACTGGGTTTCTGGTCGTATTCGAATTGGAAGCCCCTAAGTTTTTATATTTTATCATAAGTCTACTCTGATCATGTCAAAGTATGTACTGCCGGGTCTCACTTGCCGGCTTAATTTTGGTTTATCTTGTTAGTTGAACATCAGGGATGTCATCAAGACAGGTAAATTCGAGTTACGGTACCAACCAAGCTATCCGGGTTATTTAAACCGGAAGTATGTTACAGGCCGTTAAGTGTGTTATCACGGCTATGTTCAGAGTATATTTAACGACCAGTCTTTTTGGGTTCGTTTGCCGGGTTATACATTTTAAGCACCTGATTCTCAGGGCGGTAAGCCGCCTCGAGACTTGTGATTTACCTTTCTATGTAGATATTTGAAGGTACTTTTTAAGGTGGAGAAGGACAAAGGGATAATTATAACCCGGAGGAACACCAAAAGAATAACTTCAAGGGGTTTCAGCATTCATTACGTGCACGATGGCACGGCAGAGATAAATTGTTGCACCTATTCTATTACAAAAATCTTTCAAAGTCTCAAGGGTGGAGCATTGCTCGGTGAAACGCCAGCCACTTTATGACGCCTGCTGAGTTGAAGTCCCCGGCTCGTCTTTTGCTCCGGATGATCCCAAGACCCCGAAGGTTGATGACTTCCAGTCGATGCCGCTGAGAGCTTCGAACTGGGCTTCTTCGTCGATTAACCCGGCCGGGTCAATCTCCGGGGCGAAGGTGTGCTGACGAGCCGGAGGGATCAGGTTGAGGGCTTCATAGCGTGGGGTTGGAATCCTTCGATTCTCCGCGTCAAAACCCGGCTGGTACTTGGTCAAGTCGGTGTCGTTCCCAATGAGGGTAGCCACCGGGCGTACAGCCTTCACGCATGCCGCGAAGTCCTTTTGGTCGAAGGCTGAGCCGTCTTCTTTCAGGCTGGGGTAGCCCAGGGCGATATCGGCCGGGTCTAGCTCTGGTAAGAATGCCTTAGCCCGGCTCAGCGCGGCGATTGCTCCGGCTCTCGCGGATGCTCGTCGTAGCTCCTGGATCCGCTGTGGCAGAACTGCGAGCCCGCGCAGGACTTCAGCCAGGTGTGTTGGCACCTCATTCGACAAGGCCACCACCGCTAGGGCCCGCTGTGACCCGGTGTAGAGCTGCTCCACCAGGGTGTACACGGCCTTTAGTTTGGTGACCACGCTCTGGTTCAGGTTGGCGCTTCTGGAGCCTGTTTAATAAAGATTAGGTAAGTCGGCGACAAGGATGAATCATAACATATACAGACTTGATGAAAGCTGGCGAGGCGACTTACCGAAGATGGCAGCCACCATTTGGGAAACCTGGCGCTTTAGGCCGGAGAGTTCAGCGGTCTTCTCAGTGAGGGCCTTCTCCGCCTGTTCGGCCCGGGTCACCAGTGCGTTTTTCTCCTCCGCCCAGGACTTCCGCTCAGCATCGAATTCAGTCTTCAGCTTCTCTTGAGCGGCGATGCTGGAGACAAACTTGGCGTTTGCCTTCCGGGTCTCCATCTCTTGTGTTTTCAGCCGGCTCTTCAGATCCGCGAGGTCCGACTCTAATTTTTTGCCAACAGCCTGCATATATTTCCGGGTTATTAACAGTCATTTTATAAGTCCCAAGCACTTTCCAAGCAAAGACACTTGGCACTTGGGGGCTAATGTGTATTGAATGTATCTATCTACATACTGCCGGTTCAGTTAAGTAAGCCGGAATCTAAGTCTACAGCATATTCAAGTATAAGTTGTAGACTTGGGGGCTGGCATGACAAGGATCATTATGCAGAAAATAAGAAGACAGCAGAAGGTTACCTCAGATTTTTGTTGGATCTGGTTGACCATGGCGATTTCGGCGTCCCGGCTCTTGTGAACTTGGCTGATGTAGCCAGAGACGAGCTCTCCAATGCTCAAGTCAGTATAGTTGGAGAAGTCCAGATTCACCTGGTGGGGCTGTAGCAACTCCCCCTTTGCAGAGCATTTGGCCAGCACGGTCGGTCTCCCCGGCTCAACGTACTCCGTCCGGGTGATCACCACGTCCGGGTCGTCCGTTGATGGGGCGGAGCCGGAGGCCTCCGGGTTAACCGACGTTCCGGTTGTTGTCTTGGTAGTTGGGGCAGAGGCTTCAGGTGCCGTGTCCATAGGACTGGTGGCTTCGGGGGCGGCGGCAGCTGGCGGCTCTTGAGCCGTCGTCTCCGGCTCAGGCAAGTCTGGCACTCCGGCTGACCTGGTCTTCTTTGCTCTTTTGGTGAGCTTTGCCTGGGCACTGAAAAGACAGAAGTGTTAGGCATACAAAGAGTAAAGTACAGACGGATAATGTAAGGGGATTGTTATTACCCGGGTGCAGTTTTGAAGGCCGGCAGACTTGACTGCATGGAGTCACCCGAAGAGGGGGAGGTCTCCTGGTAATTAGAGTCAGAAGAGTTGAGTGGCTGATGGATGACACCCGCCAACGGATGAAAAGGGTACAGGTGAGAAAAAACCTCAGTACGATGCTTCCTTGTTGCGTCGGGTAACCCGGCGGAGAGGTCGGTGTCCTTGTGGGCCCGGGTGTGACGCCGGCTTTCGTGAACCTGCTGCTTCAAAAGAAATTGAGGGTCTTGATGAGCTAACGGATGAGAAAAGCTTACTTTCCGGGTTACTCTTCGGACTTTCAGCTGTGGCAAAGGCTCCGAGTCGGAGGAAAGTGATGTTACCTCTTCAATCACCGGGTTACTAGCGCCGGTGTCATCCTGTCAATAAGCAAAACGTTGATAAGGAGGACAGCAGCAAACAAAAAATATGGCAAGAGTTTAAAGGTTTACGGGTTACCTCTGACTCGGAGCTATCGCTTAATTGCAGCAGCTCCGAAGCGGTGGGTCTGCTTCCCTTTCTGCGAGGGGCGGCTTTCTTGGCGGCTTTCTTCGCCTTCCTGGCCTTCTTGGCCGCTTCATGGTCGTATTTGACCCGCCAGAATTTGTCATCAGCCTGAGAGGTACAGTAATGAATTCTTAAAGCGGTCCAGATCAACGTGATGTGCAAAAGAAGTTGAAAGATTAAAGTCAGCGGCTTACCACTGGTGCTGGATTGGTCTTGCAGAACGGGGCTAGCCCGGTTCTCCCACAGTCAGCCAGGCTCTCGTTTAACAGAGCCTTGGTCTCTTCTTCAGCAACGTCTTCCGGAAGGTCGTTGCGACTGTGCCTCTGCGGGTCATCCTTTCGCCCGGTGTACTCACACATTAAGCCGGGGCGGCAGCGCAATGGGATCACCCGCCATGAGATCCAGACCCGGACTAGGTCAATTCCGTTCAGACCGTTGCCTAGTAGAGCCTTGATCTTGTTGATTGTTGGAAGCAGAGGCTGGCGTTCCGCGGCGGTAAGTTTGTCGGATAACGGGTGCGTGGATTCCAGGCGTGTTGGGCGAAAGCCGGGCAGTGGATTCTCGTCAGCCGGGGACGTTTCTTGGCAGTAGAACCAAGTCATATTCCAGTCTTTAGGGTGGCTCGGCGGTTCTGCATAAGGGAACAGGCAGTCCCTACGTCGCTGGATGGAGATGCCGCCTAACTCTAGACTTGGCCCGTTGGCACACTCATTTTGGCGGTTCAAATAGAACAGCTCTCTGAAGAGTAGCAGGCTCGGCTCTTCTCCAAGATACACTTCACAGAAGACTTGGAAGTTGCAGATGTTGGATATGGAATTGGGTCCTATATCCTGAGGCTGAAGGTCAAAGAAGTTGAGCACGTCCCAGAAGAATTTTGAGCCGGGCGGTGCGAAGCCCCGGCTCATGTGGTCCGCAAAGATCACTACCTCCCCGTCCCTCGGCTGTGGTCTTTCTTCTGATGGATCAGGGGCACGGTAGGACATCACTTCTTTCTTGGGCAGATACCCGGACTTAACAAAGTTGGCTAGGGTCTCCTCAGTGACATTGGATCTCGTCCAGTTGCAAGTGATGGGGGCCTTGGGAGGCATGGTGAAGGTTGGTGGTCTATAATAAAGAGAAAAGTATCCGGGTCAATTATAAGCCGGAGATCTATTGTTCAAGTAAAAGTGGCGGCTTATGAAGGGGACTAATGATATATACTCATGTACGGTGAGTTATTTGAGCCGTAGGAACATTCAGAATAAGTTGGTCATCTACGGTTTACTACAGTTAAGCCGGAGGAGTCTACAAGAGCATGGTTCTCTTTAAACCGGAAAGTTCTACGGCGCGTGTTTCTTTAAGTCGGAAATATAAGCCGCCAAGATTCGAGGGCTGCAGTTTTTACTAAGTGTGGTAAAACAGATTTCACATATTGCAGTAACTTTTTCGGATCAAAATGGTCGGGCGAGATGAAATTTTTCTAGACCTAAAAACAGAAGCAGGGGAAGTTCTTGAGGTTGAACACAGTCCTTATGCAGTGAAAAGAGGTGTTCTTGCAGATGAAATGAGTCTCAAACATCTACCGCGGTGGTTCTACGCAAGGCTAAAGATCAACTAACTACGGTGACTACAGGAGCTACTGAAACTTGTGGCTATGGTGACGAACACGAAGAGCACAGACAAACTCTATCACAGATCTATGCTAGTAAGGCAGAGGGGACTCACCGGAGCTGGAGAAGAGCGGAGGTCGCCGACGTTATCTGGTCCGAGTCAGGGTGATGCAGCGGCCGGGTTGATGAAGGACGAGGGAGCGACGGCGGCGGCAGTGACAGAGCTCGGGCAGAAGAGCGACGGCGCGAGGAGGAAGAAGGAGAGCGTGAGAAGAGAAGTGTTGGGCCGGCCTATTTATAAGGCAGGGTCATAAGTGGGCGCGAGATTCAAGGAGACCACGGCGTGGTTATCTCCCCCTCACGGCGCCTCGATTTTCGGAAAGACAGTAAAAGCGAAGATCTGTTGCGGATCTGGCGGAGTAAAAAACGGACTTAATGGAGGATGACGTCACGGCGGATTATCCGGAGTCCAGAGGATGATGTCACTCCGGGTTATGGCCTCCACATGAATGGTGAGCCGGAGATTTTCTCGGTCGGCAGAGTTGAAGATTGACATGAGCCGGCTCAAGTCAATCTGGGGCCTAATGTTGAGGATATAGACCTTAGAGTCACCCGCCAGGAGGGGCCGGGTTACTCGTAGGGTCGATGCCAGAAGCCCGGAGCCAAGTTTCAAGATAATGGGCCAGAGATGGGCTGAGACCCGGATATGGCTTAAAGCCTGTAGTTACAATCATTGTTATAGTAGACTTGTAGTGTAAGGCAAGTATTGTTTAGAGTCCGGGCCGGACGCTCTTATGAGCCGGCCGGGACTCTAAGGGCTGCTGGGCGTCAGCCTCCCTATATAAAGGGAGGACCCGACAGCGGTTTAAGGGCGACAACAATCTGATCGAGAGCCGGGCATAGCTGTTAGCTCCCTGGCGATCGTAACCCTAGACAATAACATCTCGAACTGGACGTAGGCTTTTACCTTCACCGTAAGGGGCCGAACCAGTATAAATCCCCGTGTTCCTTGACCCACATAACCCCTTTAAGCTTCCTAGCTGCGATGGCTCCACGACTAAGTCCTAGCTCGAGGACATCTGCCGTGACAATTCCACGACAGTCCCCGAGGGCCTTTAGTCGCGGTTGGCCAGGCCAACCGGGACTAAAGGCCCATCCAGCTGGCGGACGGGAGGGGCTTTAGTCCCGGTTGGCCTGGCCAACCGGGACTAAAGGTCCCCGAAGGCCTTTAGTCGCGGTTGGCCAGGCCAACCGGGACTAAAGGCCCATCCCTGTATATAGGACTCAGCTCACTTCACTTCACTCAGCTCACTTCACAATTTTCAGAAGGGGGTGGTGGGTTTGCTTTTGGTTCCTCCTATGCACACAAGGTGTTCGATGAAATGCCCGAGAGCCTGAAACAAACATGATGTGAAGTGTCCGAGCCACACTTGAGCTTTCTCATTTATTTTTCCTCCGCGATCGCGGTTAGCAACTTGAACCTTTCATGTGTCATTGATAAAATATGCATGTGTGTAGTTCATTGTTTAATTTGTATTATTTCTAGCTAGTTAGTTTAACAAATGCATGATGGTTAATTGTATACTTTATATAATAATAATGCAGATGAATCGGCAATGGATGTACGGTCCCCGACTCTCCGGCGAGTTCACTACGGGTTTGAAAGATTTCCTCGTAGTGGCAAATGCGAACAAGCAGCAAGGTTTTATTATCTGTCCATGTGCTGTCTGTAAGAATCAGAAGGGTTACTCCTCCTGAAGAGACGTTCACATGCACCTGCTTCGGCACGGTTTCATGCGAAGCTATAATTGTTGGACCAAGCATGGAGAAAGAGGGGTTAGAATGGAAGAAGATGAAGAAGGGGATGATATCGATGACAACTATCATGATCATTTCGGTGATACTTTCATGGAGGATGATTCTGAAGGTGGGGAAGGGTTAGGTGAAGGTGAAGAAGAGGCACATGATGAGCCCGCTGATGATCTTGGTCGGACCATTGCTGATGCACGGAGACGCTGCGAAACTGACAAGGATAGGGAGAATTTGGATCGCATGTTAGAGGATCACAAAAAGTCGTTGTATCCAGGATGCGATAATAGTCTGAAAAAGCTGGGCTGCACACTGGATTTGCTAAAATGGAAGGCACAGGAAGGTGTAGCTGACTCATCATTTGAAAATTTGCTGAAAATGTTGAAGAATATGTTTCCGAAGAATAACGAGTTGCCCGCCAGTACGTACGAAGCAAAGAAGGTTGTCTGCCCTCTAGGTTTAGAGGTTCTGAAGATACATGCATGCATTAACGACTGCATCCTCTACCGCGGTGAATACGAGAATTTGAATGAATGCCCTGTATGCACTGCATTGCGTTATAAGATCAGAGGCGATGACCCTGGTGACGATGTTGAGGGCGAGAAACCCAGGAAGAGGGTTCCCGCCAAGGTGATGTGGTATGCTCCTATAATACCACGGTTGAAACGTCTGTTCATGAACAAAAAGCATGCCAAGTCGTTGCGATGGCACAAAGAGGACCGTAAGTCCGACGGGGAGTTGAGACACACCGCTGATGGAACGCAATGGAGAAAGATCGACAGAGTGTTCAAAGATTTGGCAGCTGACGCAAGGAACATAAGATTTGGTCTAAGTACTGATGGCATGAATCCTTTTGGCGAGCAGAGCTCCAGCCATAGCACCTGGCCCGTGACTCTATGCATCTACAACCTTCCTCCTTGGTTGTGCATGAAGCGGAAGTTCATTATGATGCCAGTGCTCATCCAAGGTCCAAAGCAACCCGGGAACGACATCGATGTGTACCTAAGGCCATTAGTTGATGAACTTTTACAGTTGTGGGCCAGACCTGGTGTACGTGTCTGGGATGAGCACAAAGGAGAGGAATTTGACCTACGAGCGTTGCTTTTTGTAACCATCAACGATTGGCCTGCTCTCAGTAACCTTTCGGGACAGACAAATAAGGGATACAATGCATGCACGCACTGCTTACATGAGACTGAAAGTGTACGTTTGTCTAATTGTAAGAAGAACGTGTACCTGGGTCATCGTCGATTTCTTCCCCGAAATCATAACGTAAGAAAGAAAGGCAAGCATTTCAACGGCAAGGCAGATCACCGGCTGAAGCCTGCGGAACGTACTGGTGCTGAGATATTTGATATGGTCAAGGATTTGAAAGTCATCTTTGGAAAGGGTCCTGGCGGACAATCAGTTCCGCGGGGAGTTGACGGGCACGCACCCATGTGGAAGAAGAAATCTATATTTTGGGAGCTAGAATATTGGAAAGTCCTAGATGTCCGCTCTGCAATCGACGTGATGCATGTTACGAAGAATATTTGCGTGAACCTGCTAAGCTTCTTGGGCGTGTATGGGAAGACAAATGATACAAAGGAAGCACGGCAGGACCAGCAACTTTTGAAAGACCCAGATGACCGGCATCCGGAATGGTGTCAAGGTCGTGCCAGCTACGCTCTTACCAAAGAAGAGAAGGTCATTTTTTTTGAATGCCTGAGCAGTATGAAGGTCCCGTCTGGCTTCTCGTCGAATATAAAGGGAATAATAAACATGGCGGAGAAAAAGTTCCAAAACCTGAAGTCTCACGACTGCCACGTGATTATGACGCAATTGCTTCCGATTGCTTTGAGGGGGCTCCTACCGGAAAATGTTCGAGTAGCCATTGTGAAGCTATGTGCATTCCTCAATGCAATCTCTCAGAAGGTAATCAATCCAGAAGATCTACCACGGTTACAGAACGATGTGGTCCAATGCCTTGTCAGTTTCGAGTTGGTGTTCCCACCATCCTTCTTCGATATTATGACGCACCTCCTGCTCCACCTAGTCGAAGAGATATCCATTCTCGGTCCTGTATTTCTACACAATATGTTCCCCTTTGAGAGGTTCATGGGAGTATTAAAGAAATATGTTCGTAATCGTGCTAGGCCAGAAGGAAGCATCGTCAAGGGCTATGGAAATGAGGAGGTAATTGAGTTCTGTATTGACTATGTTCCTGACCTTAAGCCGATTGGTATTCCTCAATCGCGGCACGAGGGGAGACTAAGTGGAAAAGGCACGATCGGAAGGAAATCAACGATATGTATGGACGGTCATTCTATGACTGAAGCACACCACACAGTTCTGCAAAATTCCAGCTTGGTGGCTCCGTTCTTCGAGCAACACAAGAATATTTTACGCTCGGACAACCCGGGGAAGCCTGAATCCTGGATTACAAAGGCCCACATGGAGACTTTCGGCAGTTGGTTGCGAAAACATTTAATGAATGACAATGATGTTGGAGATCAGCTGTACATGTTGGCCAAGAAACCATCTTCGACTATAACGATTTTCCAAGGGTACGAGATAAATGGGAATACATTTTACACCATCGCCCAAGATAAAAAAGAGCACCAACCAAAACAGTGGTGTCCGCTTTGATGCAGCAACCGAGAATGGGCGAAAGGTCACATATTATGGTTACATAGAGGAGATATGGGAACTTGACTATGGACCCTCCTTTAAGGTCCCTTTGTTCCGGTGCAAATGGTTCAAGCTAACAGGAGGTGGGGTAAAGGTGGACGAGCAATACGGAATGACAATGGTGGATTTCAACAATCTTGGTTACCTTGACGAACCATTCGTCCTTGCCAAAGATGTCGCTCAGGTTTTTTATTTGAAGGACATGAGTAGCAAACCGAGGAAACGGAAAGATAAGAAAACGATCAGTACATCATGCGATGATCCAAAGCGCCACATTGTTCTTTCAGGGAAAAGAAACATCGTGGGAGTGGAGGACAAGACAGACATGTCAGAAGATTATAATATGTTTGGTGAAATTCCGCCCTTCAAAGTGAACACTAACCCAAGCATTAAGTTAAATGATGAGGATGCTCCATGGATATGGCACAATCGTAAGCAAGCAGGGACACAAGGGAAGAATTGATGTGTAATAATTTATTGTACCAAACTTTGTATTTGGTCGATGAACTGAATGATGTATCAAACCTTTTGTCAAACCTTCAAGGGATCGATGAACTGAATTTTTTGATATATTATTTGTATTTTTAAGATTTTAAAATGAATTAGTTTTATTTTTCTGATTTTTTTGATATATAATTGTATTTTTAAGATTTTAAAATGAATTAGTTTTATTTTTCTTATTTTTTTGATATATTATTTGTATTTTTAAGATTTTAAAATGAATTAGTTTTATTTTTCTGATTTTTTTGATATATAATTGTATTTTTAAGATTTTAAAATGAATTAGTTTTATTTTTCTGATTTTTTTGATATATTATTTGTTCAAGATTTTAAAATCGAAGTATTTTCTGTTCAAAAACATTGAAAGCTAAAAGAATTTTCATAAAGAACTTTTTTTGTTAGAAACTTTAATAGCAAAAATAATTATCATAAAGTAAAATAAATAAGTAATTAGAAACAAAATAAAATAAAATAAATAAGTTTCTTGTTGTAAGTAGAAACAAAACAAAATAAATAAAGCAAAAAAGAAAACAAAAAACAGGCAAAAAATAAAAAATATGCCACCTACTGGGCCACCACGGCCTGAATACGACTAGAAACCCATCGATGGGCCAGGATTCAGGCCCGCAGAAGGCCTAGTAGGCCCATCAGGCATAGCAGTGACAATTAGGCCCGTAAGCCTGCAATGGAGAGGAACTCAAGAGGGGAGCGGCAGTGTGGCTTATAAACCACTGCGCGCCCCTCTCAACTAGCGAGGTGGGACTAAACTTTCGACGCGGGCGTAGCAGCACAATGCCTTTAGTCCCGGTTGGGGAGGCGGACCGGGACTAAAGGTACCCTTTAGTCGCGGTTGTTGTCCCCAACCGCGACTAAAGGCTCTTTGTGCGCGGGAACAAGCGGCGCCAAAACCCTTTAGTCCCGGTTGGGGAGGCGGACCGTGACTAAAGGTACCCTTTAGTCGCGGTTGGTGTGGCCAACCGCGACTAAAGGGTACCTTTAGTCGCGGTCCGCCTCCCCAACCGGGACTAAAGGTATGTCTATATATACTGCACTTAGCAGTTTCCGCCACTTCCCATTCTCCTCTCTCGACGCGGAAGCCCTGCCCCGACGCCGATCGACGCCGAAGCCCTGCCCCGACGCCGACGCCGACGCCGAAGCCCTGCCCCGACGCCGACGCCGACGCCGACGCCGAAGCCCTGCCCCAGTGAGCGCCGCCGCCGCTCGTGCCCTGCCCTTAGCGCTCCGCCGCCGCCGCAGCATGCCCCTGCCCTTGCCCGCCGCCCGCTGCCCCTGCCTGCCGTCCTCCGCGCGCCTCCCGCCGCCGGAAAAGGAAAAGAAGAAAAAAAAAGGAAGAAGAAGAAAGAAAAAGGAAGAAGAAGAAGAAAAAAGGAAGAAGAAAACAAAAGAAAAACAGAAGAAAAACAAGAAAAAGGAAGAAAAAAGGAAAAAGGAAGAAAACAAAAGAAAAAGGAAGAAGAAAGAAAAAAGAAAACAAAAGAAAACAGAAGAAAAACAAACAGAAGAAAAAAGGAAAAAGGAAAAAAGGAAAAAAGAAGAAAAGAAAGAAGAAAGAAAGAAGAAAGAAAAAGGAAGAAGAAAAAAGAAAGAAGAAAAAAAAGGAAGAAGAAAAAAAAAGAAAACAAAACAAAAGAAACCAAATGAAAACCAAAAAGAAAGAAGAAAGAAAACCAAATGAAAACCAAAAGAAAGAAGAAAAAAAAGGAAGAAGAAAAAAAAGGAAGAAGAAAAAAAGGAAGAAGAAAAAAAGAAAGAAGAAAGAAAGAAGAAAGAAAAAGGAAGAAGAAAGAAAGAAGAAAGAAAAAAGGAAGAAGAAAGAAAAAGGAAGAAGAAAAAAAAAAGAAAACAAAACAAAAGAAACCAAATGAAAACCAAAAAGAAAGAAGAAAGAAAACCAAATGAAAACCAAAAGAAAGAAGAAGAAAAAAGGAAGAAGAAAAAAAAGGAAGAAGAAAAAAGGAAGAAGAAAAAAATGAAGAAGAAAAAAAGAAAGAAGAAAGAAAGAAGAAAGAAAAAGGAAGAAGAAAAAAAGAAGAAAGAAAAAAGGAAGAAGAAAGAAAAAGGAAGAAGAAAAAAAAGGAAAGAAAACAAAAGAAACCAAATGAAAACCAAAAAGAAAGAAGAAAGAAAACCAAATGAAAACCAAAAGGAAGAAGAAAAAAGAGGAAGAAGAAAAAAGGAAGAAGAAAAAAAGGAAGAAGAAAAAAAGAAAGAAGAAAAAAAGAAGAAAGAAAAAGGAAGAAGAAAAAAAGAAGAAAGAAAAAGGAAGAAGAAAGAAAAAGGAAGAAGAAAAAAAAGGAAAGAAAACAAAAGAAACCAAATGAAAACCAAAAAGAAAGAAAACCAAATGAAAACCAAAAGAAAGAAGAAAAAAAGGAAGAAGAAAAAAAGGAAGAAGTAGAAAAGGAAGAAGAAAAGGAAAAACAAAATACTTGGCAGTGCTCAATAATCTTATTTTTTAATTACTCCTCCTCTATGTCCCCTGCATCTTATTTTTTAATTCCTTTATACTTAAAGAATTTTTACTACATGCAGGAGTGACATATGGCGGACGATAGAGCCGAGCCGCTTAGGGATCCGGAGGCTGAACATTATTTAATGGGCATCATCAACAACGAGATTCCTTATGTGCCGGGCTCAGAATATGAGCAAGAAGAGGATGTAGTCTCTTCTTTTCTGAACCTTGACGGTGGAACAGAGATTGTCGATGATCAAGAAGGTGAAGGAACGGACATTGTCGACGGAGGTCAACCGTCAACAAACGACGATCTCGAATTGCAAGTAGTAACCACCTCCGGCGAGGTATATATATACATTGAGCCTCTCGTGATACAAACTTACTGAAATGTGAATACATATGTATTAACGCGCGCGACTCTCTTTCTTTTTTTAGCCCTCCGGATCGAGTACGACAAAGCGTGGCAAATCCAAGGCGATGAAAACAGGAGAAACATATGCCATTGAGTTTGTCAGTGAAACCGGCAAGCCCCTACAGCACACCTCAAAGTTTATCAACCAATGCGGAGTCGTTGTTAGAGACAACGTCCCGATCACCGTCCAGGAATGGAAGGAGCCAAAGAAGGCACGTCTTGGTTTCAGTTTTGTCGACAAGAGAACGAAAAAGGATTGCTGGAGAAAGCTTATGGAACATTTCATTCTACCTCCGGAATACAACAAAGTCGATGAATTCGGTAACGAGGTTCCGGGTGGACGTCAGAGGAGGAGGCTAGTTAAAGAGTTCGCTCTTCAGAAGATGGGCGAAGCATTCCGGAACTTCAAGAAAAATTTAACCCGTGACTATGTCAACAAGGGCAAGACTCCGGATTTCAATGGACAACATGAGAAACTGAAAGATGATTGGCCAGAATTTGTGAGGCAAAAGCAATCGGAGCATTTCAAGGAAATATCGAAAAAAAATAAGGATAATGCGAGTAAGAAAAAGTTCCATCATATTATGGGGCCAGGAGGATACCGCCTTTCGGAGCCTAGGTGGCAGAAGATGGAGGAGGACCTGAGGGTGCGAGGAATCCCTCTAGGTACAGAGGGATGGGACCCAAGGGCCAAAAGCTGGTGGTACGGGCATGGGGGATCGCTAGACCCGGAGACAGGGGTGTGTGTTCACCGGCAGAGACAGTTTGCTCCCACCCAAGCCCTTATTGACGCAATGACCCAAGCTCAAGAGGGCTTGATCAAGTTCAACAGAGAGAAAGACGCACTGACAACAGCCCTTGGGAATGATGAACATGGAGGACGTGTACGAGGCAAAGGCAAAGTTCCGTGGAAAGTAGGGTTTTCCCAGGACAATGGCCCGTACTGTTACAGAAGCCGTAAGAGAAAGGCGGACCGGGATGCAGATCTTATGACGAAGTTTGCATCGGAACTCCATGAGTTGAAGCAGACCGTGCATGAACTAGTAAAAGAAAAATCGGCTGCAGGGCCTCATGAAGATCATGAAGCGGATCGCGGAAGCCAGCAGCGGAGAAGCAGCGTGGCTTCCACGGATGCCCCGCCTGGTGCTCGTGCACCGATGATCGAGATTCGTGCACCGGAGCCTCACTACCCCGTGGATGATGTAAAGGAGATGAAAGAATGTGATCTGCATTATCCCGTGGGGAACGTTTCCACGAAGGTAGCTAGCGGCAGTGCTTTACCCTGTACACCTGGAGCACTCCACCACAACAACCCCATTGCATATGGCTATGCTCGTGTCACGGTGGAAGATATAGTCCAAGGGTTTGAGGACCTGGAGATTGACAAACCTACACCCGAAGGGGAGAGAAGACTTGGAGATGTCAAGCGCCAGATCATTCTATGGAAAAAGAAGTACATAGTGTTTCCAGGCGACGCGCCAATGCTAACAAGTCCACCCCCCTCCGATGGTGGTGGTGGTGGCGGTGGTGGCGGTTGTGGTGGTCGTGGTGGTTCACCTACACCTCCTTCACGCCATTCGACGCCGTCCCCCGATCCACAACCTCCGGCGGGTACGACGCCCCCCAATCCACCTCCGGCGAAGAAGCAGAAGCAGGCGGACAGCAAGGAAACCCGCTCCTGGACTATTAACCCGGACCCTTATGTACCTAAGACCACAAGGGTACCGGAGCCATCACTGAAGCCTCTCCTCCCAAGGCCTGGGGAACTTAGTGAAGCTGAAACCAAATTGGCCGCGTCTGCTGATTATGAGAAATGGAAGGCGGATATGAAGGCGATAAAAGAGCCTGAGCCCAAGCAAGTATTCACTGAGAAGCAAAAGAAGTGGGCTAAGGATTTTTTGACGACACCGTCCCAAGCCGAGCTGAATATGCCTGACGACTATGGACATGAACTTCGTAGGCAAGCAAAAATATTGAAGGAGGAGAAAGAAGAAAGTAAAAAAAGCGGGAAACAAGTTGACCAGCTCGGGATGCAGAAGAAACAATCGATCCCCCCGCTCATAGTGAAAGCCGGTCCGGAAGAGGACCCCGAGATCATAGCAGCTGCGGCAACACTTGGATTGACTGTAGCGAGTGCCATGAAACAAGCATCCGAGATGGGTTTGACTCTTCGTGCCTTCTTAGGCCTTGAGGATGCGCCAGTACGTGAGATAGCATTACAATATGTGCGGAATGGGCCTCTCGTCGAGCCTGCGCGGGAGAAGAGTCTACCGCCACAAATGCGAAATCTGCTACGTTGGTACAAGCAATTCATAACATGGGCCGACAAAGAATATATTTATGCGGATGTTACAGGGGAGCATCACACCAAACGGTACTCTGTACAAGTTCATATGAGTGAATTGTTCCAGCTGTTCAATCTGCGCGACCTCGACAAATCTATGCTGAGTTGCTACGTTCTGTAAGTGATTTATTTCTACCTCATCTCGTTCTTCATTGCCTGCACTATATATATATATATATATATATATATATAATATAATATATATATATATATATATATATATATATATATATATATATTGTCCTAACTATATTGTTGCGTACGCTATTATGCAGATTGAAGATTTGGGAATGCAAAATAAGAAACATCCATGATGTTGGGTTCATTGACCCACATATCGTTAATGGACATGTGTTACAATATCACCCCGAAGACGTGGAGAAAGACTTGTACAAGTTTCTTAGAAAGCATCAACTCAAAAGTCATATTCTATTTCCTTACCATTTTGGGTGAGTGTTTCTCTCTTGTGCCCATTCTCTTTTGTTTACTCCATGCATGGTATGTCTAATCGATGAGTTATGCATGACTGTGCATGTAACGTGTCCGCAGGTTCCACTGGATTCTGCTAAATATTGAACTTCACACCTCCAGAGTTCTAATCATGGACTCTATGGATTCGGATCCAAAGCGTTGGGCCGACATGAGAAAAATGCTGCAAAAGTAATTATTTTCAATCATTTGAGCTCTATATCGATCGGTCTCTTTCGTTCATTTCCTAATATCAAGTAACTAATAACTCCCTTGTTCATTTAATTTTCTTTGCCATGTAGGGTTTGGAGACGGTTCTCAGAAGAAATTGTCGGTGAATTCAAACATGAGCTAGATTTTAGAAGGTTAGTTAATGTGGATAAGTAGCCACCGGGGACCAATCTATGTGGATACTATGTTTGTGAGAACATCCGGAGACTAACCTCTGAGCGGAAGGCATCGGATAGCGTGCGGAAGGCGACGGATAACTTGCGGAGGAGGCTTAGTCCAGAAGCTCGCTTCCGACCAATTCAAGATGAATTAGCAGGATTTTTCTTGAGGGAAGTCATCAATCCTAAAGGAGAACACTATACCGAGGACGCAGACATTTATATGCATACCCGAGATTGAAACTTGTTCGAAGTTGTATATGGTCCTCCATCATAATTGTGTATGGAAACTTGTTCGAAGTTGTATATGGTCACCCGAGATTGAATATATATTATATATTCCTCTTGAATTCTTCTTGTTTGAAATTTCATATGCATGTATATAGTATCGTAGAATATGTGTACTGAAACTTCATCAAAATTAAAACAAAACACAAAATAAAATATAAAAGAAATAAAACACTACAAATTAAAAAGAAACCAGGTTTAGGGGGGCTAAAACCCTAAACCTGCGGACGAGGCCTTTAGTCCCGGTTAGCCACGAGAACCGGGACTAAAGGTCCTCCGCCCCGACGGACCCCTGGCGGCCACGTGGACGGGCCTTTAGTCCCGGTCAGCCACGAGAACCGGGACTAAAGCCTTTAGTCGCGGTTCGTAAGAGGCGCGACTAAAGGGGGGGTCTTTAGTCGCGCATATTTAGTCCCGGTTGCACAGCCGGGACTAAAGGCCTTTGCGAACCGGGACTAAAGGGCTTTTTTCTACCAGTGTCCGATTCATATATTAAGTAATGTGGATAGGAGGGAGTACCATAATTAACTCTCAGACAATTAAGCATGTAGCAAGTTTGTGATACAGTAGAGAAATGGAAACAATTGACATGCAATAGTAATAGTTTTCCACATTATTGCCAAATCAATATAGAGCGTTTACAGTCCACTTTACGTTTTTTTGTAAAGTCCTGTTTACGGGTAGGATGATTACAATACTTTCCCGCAAAAAAAAAGGGGGGATGGATACAATACTAGATTTCTTTTATGTAATGTGTATATGTTTCTTTTGAGGGAAATGAAATGTGTATATGTATAATGTATCACTTATTTAAGGCTAAAATGTTGCAGCCCAGCCCATGTGCCCGGGTCTAGTTAGGTGAAAAGGGAAGCATTTTGCATGCACGCGCGCTCGTTTGCTGATCAAGCATGCATGTTTTGCATAGAGCTGGCGAGGATGAGTGTCGCATGCTCCTGGACGACCTTCCACGCATCCCGGACGTGCCGCTCCTCTGTGAGCGTGCTCCCGACGGCGAACCGGAGGACGTACGCGCCGCCCACGACCGCGCAGCTCATATACGGCCCCTCACCTGTCGCGTTCACCTCCGCGAGAAGTCTCCGGTTCAGCTCGTTGTCCTCCGGCAGCGTCGTGGTCATCGTTGGTCGCCGGAGCCGGAAGCACACCAGAGAGAACACCCTCGGCGCAACCACCTCGAACCTTGCATCGGCGCCCACCATGTCCTGGAACGCTGCGGCCATGCGGACGTGGGCGCGCACGACGTCCCGCAGGCCGTCAGTCCCGTAGCCTCGGAGCACGAGCCAGACCTTGAGCGCGCGGAACCGCCGCGTCAGCGATATCTGCCAGTCCTTGTAGTCCACCAACATGCCGTCGTCCGCGGTGGCAGCAGTGTCCTTGAGGATCACGTCGTCGTCTGTGCCCAGCGCTGCCACGAGCGCCGACGGCTGCTTCAGCCACAGAGCGCAGCAGTCGTTGTTGGAGAGAAGCCACTTGTGGGGGTTCATGCTGAGCGAGTCCACGTCCTCGACGCCGTTGACCAGGTGGCGGAACACCGGGCAGATCAACGCGGAGCCGGCGTAGGCTGCGTCCACGTGGACCCATACGCCGTGCGGCGACGCCACCGCGCAGAGTTCGTGAATGGAGTCCACGGCGGTTGTTGCGGCGGTTCCGATGGACGCGCACAAGAAGAGCGGGGTCATGCCGGCCTCCGCGTCAGCCTTCATCGTGGCTTCGAGCATCGCCGGCGGCAGCGCGTACATGTCCTGCGAGCCCGCCGGTATGGCGCAGCTGTTCTCGTTGCCGATGCCGGCGACGTGGGCGGCCTTACGGAAGGCGAAGTGGGTCTGGTCGGAGCAATAGACAACGAGGTGTCCGACCCTGTTGGCACCACGGGCTGCAGCACTGGACGGCGATCACCGGAGACACACTCGGGGAGGAGGAAGAACACAGAGGATTTTTCCGGCGCACGAACGCCCCCGCACGTACGGGTTTTTCTTTATTTCAACTCGAGCTCGAACTCGATCTCCACAGCGATTACACAGGGTTGGAGAGGGTTTTATACCCGCGAGCTCCGACATGCCGGGCCGCGCTCGAACGCACCCACCTGCCACTCGCCACGCCCCGCGCGCTCCGGCTCACGCGCTCCGATCGTGCACGCACGCGATCGCCGCGGCCATGCTGCGCGCCCAACGCAGTCCACTCCCCCTGATCCCTCGCTAGCTAACCCGTGCGGCCACGCGCACACACGCGCTGACTCGCACCCACACTCACACCTACACTCGGTCACCCATGCACGCACCCGAGTACGCCACGGGCCGAGCCCGGCGCGGCCACCGCACACACACGCGCGCACGCTGCACCCAAAGCTCGTCGTCGCTTAATTTTCCTACATTTCACCCTCTAAGCCACGGCCTAGAGGAGGCCGGCGTCCTTGACGCCGACGTCCGCCAGCAACGCGCGCTCCGCCGCCGGCTCCCTCCGCAGTTGCGGGCAGTCCCGCTTGAAGTGGCCGCGCTCGCCGCACTTGTAGCAGCTCCCGCGTCTATTGTCGCCGCTGCCCGACGCCACGCTCCGCCCGTCGTCATCGTTCTGAGCGCCTCCCTGCTCCCGCTCCCGTGCCTGCCACTGCGCCATGGTCAGGAGAAGTTGATCACCCCCGCGCTCGCCGCCGTCTTGCCCACGGCGCCGCGTCCTCTCGTCAAACGCGCACAGCCGCCCGAGTGCCTCGTCAAACGCCATGGTCGCCACATCGTAGAACTGCTTGATGCTGGCGACGACGGGGAACAAGCGGTCGGGGACAGTGTCCAGGAGCTTCTTCACGAGCGCTGTCATCCCCGCCAGCCTCCTGGCGTACGCGTCCAGTGCCTCGCTGTCCACCATCTTCAGGCGATCAAACTCCCCGCGCAACGCCGCCAACCTCGCCGCGTGCACCCGATCGCTGCCGACGAACCTCACCTTCACGGAGTCCCATACCTCCCTGGCGGTAAGCTTCGTCGCCACCTGCGGCGACACATCCTCTGGCAGCCCGCCGAGGTTCATGGCGCGTCGTCTTGCACTTCTTGCCGTTCACCGGCGTCTCCCGCCGGCGCCACCGCCTCCCACAACGTGTGGGCGTCGAGGATCGACTGCGCACCGTGTAGTTGTCCGGCGTGAGCATCGGCATCGCCATCGACACCGAGCCCGCGCCTCCGCCGTGCGGCACGATCGCCATCGCCGTCGACGAGCTCCCTCACCTCGCTCTGATACCAAATGTTGGCGCCACGGGCTGCGGCACTCGACGGCGATCACCGGAGACACAATCGGAGAGGAGGAGGAAGAACACAGAGGATTTTTCCGGCGCACGAACGCCCCCCGCACATACGGGTTTTTCTGTATTTCACCTCGAGCTCGATCTCGATCTCCACAGCGATTACACAGGGTTAGAGAGGGTTTTATCCCCGCGAGCTCCGACATACCAGGCCGCGCTCGAACGCACCCACCTGCCACTCGCTACGCCCAGCGCGCTCCGGCTCGCGCGCTCCGATCGCGCATGCACGCGATCGCCACAGCCATGCTGCGCCCCCAACGCGGTCCACTCCCCCTGATCCCTCGCTAGCTAAGCCGTGCGGCCACGCGCACACACGCGCTGACTCGCACCCACACTAACACCTACACTCGGTCAGGCACGCACGCACGCACGCACCCGAGTATGCCACGGGCCGAGCCTGACGCGGCCACCGCACGCACACACGTGCACGCCGCGCCCAAAGCTCGTCGTGGCTTATTTGCCCTAAAGACCCTACCCTCGCCGACCTCAGCAAGCTTCCTGTCCCTGGCGGCGACGAGAACGCATAGGATGGCCTCAGAGGAGGTGCCCAGCAGAGTGACGCCGCCGCCCTCGAACAGCAGGCTCTTCGGCAGGTGGAGCGCCTTTCCAAGCCAGTCCACGACGACGATCTCGCGCTCGGTGGCGGCGGGCGAGGCAGCCCATGTAAATGGCACGACGTTGATGCCGGCGGTGAGTGCCTCGCCGAGAGCGCCCATGTTGCTGCTAGACGCCGGGAAGTGCGCGAAGTGGCGTGGGCTCTTCCAGTGCGTGATGTTCGGGAGGATGAGGCCGCGCACATCGTTGAGCGCCGCAGAGAGCACGTTGGCTCCGGTCGAGACGGTGCGGTATCCGGTAGGCGGCGGCGCAGGAAGCCAGGGACGACGTCGGGGTGGACGGGGTAGTCAGCGACGTGACCGTAGTAGTCTACGATGAAGTCGATGACCTGGTTGTTGGGTGAAATAAGCCGCGGCGACGACCTTGACACGACAGGTGCGTGTATGGGCGCGCGCCGGGCGTGCTGGGCGCGTCGGGTCCACGGCGGGTAGCGTGTGCGTGCGTGTGGGTGCAGCACGGGCGTGTCCGTGCGGGTGTGCACCGTGTGCGTGTGTGTGGGCATAGGCTGTTGGCAAGCCGTGCGGGGGTGATCGCATGCGGTCCGTTGGAAGCCACCGTGAGCCGCGCGCGTCGGAGCGCGTCGTGGGCACGGGAGAGGCGGGCGGACCGCGGGCGCGAGGGGGGAGGGAGCATGGGTACGTGCCCGGTCGCTGGCTCCAGGTACAAAGCCCCACGGTGATTGTTGTGGTGTAGCTCGAGTTTGTGCTTGAGGAAAACTTGGTCATCGTTGCGGCAGTGGCGTTCGTGCGCCGGGAGCACCACCGTGTCCATCTTCCCCTCGTATCTTCTTCTTCCTCGTTTCGGTTTGAGCTAGGGCGAGGTGACAGAGAGAGAGAGAGCTAGGGCAAGGAGCTGCACCAACAATTGGCATCAGAGCCACGTTGCGGGAGGAGCTCGACGGCGATGTCACTTGTACCATACGCCGGCGGAGCGGGCAGCTCGCTGCCGCAGCCGGTGCCTATGCTCACCGACGAGAACTACATGACGTGGGCGATCAAGGTCGAGGCCAACCTCGACGCGGCCGGGCTGTGGGAGGCGGCGGTGGTGCCGGAGGACGCGGTCGCGGTCGTGATCGCGAAGAAGGATAAGCCGGCGAGGGCTTACCTGCTCGGGGCGCTCGCGGAGGACCTGCTGCTACAGGTGGCGTCCAAGAAGACGGCGGTGGAGGTCTGGGCGAGCCTCAAGGCCAGGTTCGTCAGCGGGGATCGCGTGCGGGCGGCGCGGCTAGGCACGCTCCGCGGCGAGTTCGAGCTCCTACGCATATGGCGGACGGCGACACGCACTAGTGCAGAACCGGGCTTTAGCGCCGGTTCGTAAGGGCCTTTAGTGCCGGTTCCACAACCGGCACTAAAGAGTGGGGACTAAAGGTCCCACTTTAGTACCGGTTCATCACGAACCGGCGCTAAAGTGCCACCACGTGGCACGAGCCAGGCCCGGGTGCGTGCAGGACATTAGTACCGGTTGGTAACACCAACCGGTACTAAATGTTTGGGGGTGTTTTGGTATTATTTTTTATTTTTCCTTTAATTTTGTGTTTTCAGTTTAATTTAGTGATTATTTTAGTTGTTAAATCATTAGGTGAAAGTACCGCAGATTAGTTTCGACTGGATGCATGTGGATCCTAGCTAAGTGATCAAGTATATGCCATATCCATATTATACTTGATCACCTATAATTAAGTGATCAAGTATAATATGGATATGGCATATACTTGATCACTTAGCTAGGATCCATCCAGCTGAAACTAATCTGCGGTTTCTTTTATAAATGATATAATAACTCATCATCATATTAATATAAAAACTCTTGCATCATATCATCAACAACAGTAAACTAGCTAGCTAAAAATAATCATAGTCGTCATTACCACTGTTTAATCATCATAGTCATTACCGCTATCTAATCAGCACCAACACTAGCTTAAAGAAAAAACATTCACTTGTACCAGAAGTGTTGAGGATATAGACCTTAGAGTCACCCGCCAGGAGGGGCCGGGTTACTCGTAGGGTCGACGCCAGAAGCCCGGAGCCAAGTTTCAGATGATAGGCCAGAGATGGGCTGAGACCCGGATATGGCTTAAAGCCTGTAGTTACAATCATTGTTATAGTAGACTTGTAGTGTAAGGCAAGTATTGTTTAGAGTCCGAGCCGGACGCTCTATGAGCCGGCCGGGACTCTAAGGGCTGCTGTGCGTCAGCCTCCCTATATAAAGGGAGGATCCGGCAGCGGTTTAAGGGCGACAACAATCTAATCGAGAGCCGGGCATAGCTGTTAGCTCCCGGGCGATCGTAACCCCAGACAATAACATCTCAAACTGGACGTAGGCTTTTACCTTCACCGTAAGGGGCCGAACCAGTATAAACCCTCGTGTTCCTTGTCCCATATAACCCCTTCAAGCTTCCTAGCTGCGATGGCTCCACGACTAAGTCCTAGCTCGAGGACATCTGCCGTGACAATTCCACGACAGTTGGCGCCCACCGTGGGGCTGCCGCACGGTGGATTTGAGTTCTTGAAGGGCAGCTTCGAAGGGCTCAAGGGATACGCTGTGGGCCGGATGACCAAGAGTCGTCGCGGCAAGTTCTACATCGACGACGAAGGCTGGGGCCCCGACGCCGGCTCAATTGAGTACGGGTACCGGGTCCCCTTTGGCGGAATTCATGTCTTCATCGGCAAGATTGGTGAGCCGGGCCCCGAGCCGGACCTCTGCGCCGATCTCGTCGAAACGGCTCAGCGCGCACGACCCGCCCGGGCCCGGCCTGCCTTAAGGCGCGCTTTTGTGGGATGCATCCATGGAGGGCCCTCTGATTTATCCGGGTCTGGTGATGAGGCGGCCGCCGGCTCTGACGGCGAGTCGGCCACTGATGAATCAAACTCGTTGTGCCAACTTCAGGATGGCAGGTTCATGGGCTATTCCGATGGCGACAGTATTCCGGACCCTTTTGAGCCGCCAAGTCAGGTTGGAGTTTTTATGGCCGGTGCGCAGCCTGTTCAGAACCCCGCTGCCGGATCGGGAAACCCGGTGCCTTCCCCGGCTCAGGTACTGATGGATCTCACGGACAAACTGACGGCCCTGCTAACCGCCGCGATCGACCCGGCGGACCAAGCCCAGCATGATGCAGAGGTGGCGCAGTTGAAGTTAGATCTGACAAAGGCTAAAGAGGATCTTGCAGCGGAAGGGATCAGGCTGGCTGCGGAGCGGGCGGCTCTCGATGCCCAGACTCAGCTAATTCAGGCGCAGTCCTTCCAGCTCACGATGGATCAGAATGCGGCCAACGTAGTCATGAGGAGGAGGCATCAGAAGGCCCAGTCTCGACTCCCGCCGGTCTACGATCCACGCAATCTCTTCAACACGCCGGGTGCAGGGTCTAGCAACCCGCCAGGGGTCATCACGCCCGGGTCTGTACCCCTTATTCAGCCACGGTTGATGGGGCCTCCCCAGGTGCCTCATGCCCCGCCTCAGTATGTGCCAATACCCCCGGGGCATTATGATAACCCGCTGGAGAACATGGTGGCCGCGGCAGCACGATTGGCGGCTCTCCCTGTTGACGGCGACTCTCCGGCGGCCATCGAAACCCGCCGGGTCAGGGAACTCCTACAGACGGCGCTGACACAGCAAGAGGCATACTCCTACAGCCGGGATAGGATCCACTCGACCCCTCGTCCGGGTCAGAGCCCGAGTTACAGCCGGCACATGGTCCCAGCAACCGGCTCAAGTAATGTCCGGCGCCATGACCCGCCCCCTGGCCATGGCCCGGCGCATAACGGAGCCTTCTACGCAGCAGACCAGGACAAGGCACGCCAGGAGGCGGAGCAGGTGCCTCAATTGACGGCTTACCAGACCCCCCCGGCCTATCCGACGACTTCTGTCGATGTGGGTATCCCTACCAGGACTGGGGGTGTCCCTTGTTTGGTGCCAGCTATTCGTAATGAACGTCTACCCAAGGACTTCAAAGGCCCTAGGAAGGTGCCTAACTACACAGCAGACTTACAGCCCGCAGCCTGGGTCGAGAGTTACGAGATGGCCATGGAGCTCCTGGAGGTCAGTGAGGCGGCCATGGCTAAGTACTTCACCATGATGCTGGATGGGACTGCCCGTACTTGGTTGAAAGGGCTACCACCAAATTCCATTGGGTCTTGGGCGGAGCTGAAAGCCCGTTTCATCCAAAACTTCAAAGTTACCTGCAGGCAGTCTATGTCAATTGTGGATTTGACTAACTGTAAGCAGCAGGAGGGTGAGTCCACGACCCATTGGGTTCGCCGGGTCCAGGAAATCATACATTCATCAGATAAGATGGATGCCGGCTCTGCAGTCTTAATGTTGGAACAGAACTGTCGCTTTGTGCCCCTTAAGATGAAGCTTGGGCGGCTCAAGCGCGACTGCACCGATATGGGTACCCTGATGGCGGCTCTTGTTAAGTACGCCGATTCCGATGGTACCAAGGATCCCCCTTCAGACGATGAAAGGGCAGGGAAGGGAAAGAAGAACGGCAACGGCAAGGGTCCCCAGTTTAACCCGGGGAACCAAGGAGGAGGCAAGCGTAAGGCCGATGGCAGCCTAGAATTCGTAGCCAACACCAACTCTCAAGGTAACAACCAGCGACGCAAGGGGAGGCCCCCTCCCCGAGGCGGCGGGTCAGGACCTTCTCTAGAGCAGCTATTGAATGAACCTTGTCCGAGGCACGGCTCTAGAGAGAAGCCAGCAACTCATCTGTGGAAGGATTGTGCTATCATGAAGGCCTTTAAAAACTACAATGGTCCGGGTGGCGGCTCAGGTGCCGGCGGCTCAGGCGCCGGCGGCTTTCATGGCCCTGGGGGCGGCTCAAATTCCGGTCCTCAGAACGGTCAAGGGGGCTTTAATCAGCAGTCTGGCCAGGGTCACCAACAGCAGCAGGGGGGTTACCAGACCAATCCAAAGCAGCTAAGCGGTGGACAATATCATGTATTTACCACTAGTCTGTGCAAACGAGATCAGAAGATTCACAAGAGGGTTGTGAATGCTGTTGAGCCGGCAGTCTCACGCTACTTACGATGGTCTGAGCAGCCTATAATATGGAGTAGGGAGGATCATCCTCCTCGGGTGGATAACCCGGGCCACCTGGCCTTGGTGGTAGCTCCTCAGGTGGGAGGATATAAGTTCACGAAAGTACTCATGGATGGAGGCAGTAGCATTAACATCCTTTATTATGAGACTTTTCGCCGTATGGGGTTAGTTGATAAGAACCTCAGCCAGTCAAACACTATCTTCCATGGGGTAGTGCCTGGTAAGTCGGCTTACCCAGTTGGCAAGATCGAATTGGAAGTGGCTTTCGGTGATGACAATAATTACAGAGTGGAGAAGTTGACCTTCGAGGTGGTTAAAATAAGAAGTCCATACCATGCTATATTTGGACGGCCGGCTTACGCCAAGTTCATGGCACGGCCGTGTTATGTGTACTTACAGCTCAAGATGTCGGGTCCCAATGGAACCATTACGGTTCACGGCAGCCGGAAGGTGGCTCTGGAGTGTGAGGAAGGTGATGCAGCTTATGCAGAGTCTGTTTGTGCTACAGAAGAGTTAAAGTTTTATAAAGACAATGTCGACCCGACAGACACGACCTCTCTGAAAAAGCCAACTACGGAGGCTGAGCCGGCGATGAAATTTAAATCGGCTGATGAAACTAAGCTTGTTGACTTTGTTCCAGGAGACTCATCTCAGCAGTTTAGCATCAGTGCCAATCTGGATCCAAAATAGGAAGGCGCGCTCATCGAGTTCATCCGTGAGAATAGGGACATCTTCGCGTGGAAACCTTCTGACATGCCAGGTGTACCTAGAGAACTCGCTGAGCACACTCTCAATGCTGATCCCAAATTCAAGCCGGTCAGACAGTTCCTTCGGCGGTTTAATGAAGAGAGGCGAAAGGCTATTGGTGAAGAAGTGGCCCGGCTCTTGGCGGCCGGGTTCATTGTTGAGGTTTTTCACCCAGAATGGTTGGCTAACCCGGTGCTCGTACTCAAGAAGAACGGCACCTGGCGAATGTGTGTGGACTACACGGACTTGAACAAGGCGTGCCCGGCTGATCCTTTTGCTCTCCCCCATATTGATCAAATCATTGATGCTACGGCAGGCTGTGCACGCTTAAGTTTCTTGGATGCTTATTCCGGATATCATCAGATTAAGATGGCAGTTAAGGACCAGGAGAAGACGGCGTTCATTACTCCCTTTGGAGCCTTCTGTTATGTGTCTATGCCTTTTGGACTCAAGTGTGCACAGGCGACTTACCAGCGTTGTGTACAGAATTGTCTTCATAAACAGATCGGGCGCAATGTTCATGCATATGTGGATGATATTGTGGTTAAGTCCATCAAAGAGGAAACCCTGATAGATGATTTAAGAGAAACCTTTGATAATCTCCGGGTCTATAAGATGATGCTAAACCCGGCCAAGTGTGTCTTTGGTGTTCCTGCAGGCAAGCTCTTGGGTTTCTTGGTTTCTGACAGAGGCATTGAGGCTAACCCGGAGAAGATCAAGGCCATCACCTCCCTGGCTAAGCCGGCGTGTATAAACGACGTTCAGCGCTTGGCGGGTCGCATCGCTGCTTTAAGCCGGTTCATAAGCCGCTTGGGTGAGAAGGCTATGCCTTTATATCAGTTGATGAAGAAAACTGATAACTTTGTCTGGAATGATGCAGCTAATACCGCCTTTGAGGATTTGAAAAAGCAACTGGCAGAGTCCCCCGTCCTTGCTGCTCCGGTTGATAAGGAGCCCCTGCTACTGTACGTGGCGGCAAACACACGAGCCGTCAGTGTGGCTATTGTGGTGGAGCGTAAGGAGACGGGTAAGGAGCATCCGGTTCAGCGGCCGGTTTATTATGTCAGTGAGGTGCTTATTGAGTCCAAGCAGCGGTACCCGCATTGGCAGAAGCTCGTATATGGTGTGTTCATGGCAAGCCGGAAACTCAAACATTATTTTCAGGGTCATCCCATCACTGTGGTCAGTTCTGCCCCTCTTGGGGACATTATCCAGAACAGAGAGGCTACTGGGAGAATTGCTAAATGGGCTATAGAGCTTGGACCGCATGGCCTCAAATATGTGCCACGCACTGCTGTTAAATCTCAGGCTTTGGTGGACTTCATCAACGATTGGACAGAATCACAAGTGCCCGAGCAGAAGCCGGATAATACGTACTGGACTATTCACTTTGACGGGTCCAGGCAGTTGGAGGGCTCGGGGGCTGGCGTTGTGTTAGCTTCCCCTAGGGGTGACAAGTTCCAGTATGTGCTACAATTGATGTTTCCTTTCACTAACAATGCGGCTGAATACGAGGCTTTACTCCACGGTCTTCGAGTGGCCAAGGAGATGAACTTAAGCCGGGTAAGGTGCTTTGGGGACTCAGATTTGGTGGCTCAACAAGTATCAGGCACCTGGGATTCTAAGGATCCTCTCATGGCGGCTTATCGCCGCGAGGTTGATGCCATTGCTGGGCACTTTCAGGGATATCAAGTGGAGCACATTGATCGCAGGAAGAACGAGGCGGCTGATGCTTTAAGCCGGCTAGGCTCTCAGCGCAAGCCGGTGCCGCCGAACACTTTCCTGGATGTCCTGTATAACCCTTCGGTTAAGTTGCCTACAGAGGAGGACTTGGCTATCCCTGACCCGGAGGCACGGCTGGTGGCGGCTCTGCACGTCATACCAGACTGGACAATGCCATATCTGGCTTATATAACCCGGGGGGAGTTGCCTGAAGATGAAACGTTGGCCAGGCAGATAACCCGACGGGCCAAGTCAATGATTGTTATCAACGGCGAGTTGCATCATCGCAGTGTTTCAGGGGCATTTCAGCGTTGTATCTCCCCTGAGGAAGGTCAAGAGATCTTGCGAGATCCATGAAGGGGATTGTGGCCATCATGCCGGTTCAAAATCTCTTGTGGCCAAGGCTCTCCGACATGGTTTTTATTGGCTGACAGCTCACGCTGATGCAGAGGACTTGGTCAGTAAATGTGATGGCTGCCAAAGGTTCTCACGACGGGCTCATGTGCCGGCTCAGGAGTTGAGGATGATCCCAATCACTTGGCCCTTTGCGGTCTGGGGGCTTGATATGGTTGGGCCCTTTAAACGGTCCAAGGATAAGAAAACCCACCTCTTGGTGGCGGTTGACAAATTCACAAAGTGGGTGGAGGCCGAGCCAGTTAGCAAGTGCGATGCAGCCACGGCGGTTCAATTTATGAAAAAGGTGATTTTCCGCTTCGGCTTTCCACACAGCATCATAACTGACAATGGCACCAATCTATCCAAGGGCGCTATGGAAGAGTTTTGTCAACGAGAGCATATCCGACTTGATGTTTCCTCAGTGGCTCATCCCCAATCCAATGGTCAAGCTGAGAGAGCTAACCAGGAGATTCTGAAGGGCATTAAACCCCGGCTTTTGGTCCCTTTGCAACGGACGCCGGGTTGTTGGGTGGAGGAGTTGCCCTCCGTCTTATGGAGCATCAACACTACTCCTAACAGGTCTACAGGCTTCACACCTTTCTTCATGGTTTATGGAGCAGAAGCAGTTCTCCCCAGCGACATCTGTCACGATTCACCTCGTGTGGCGGCTTATGTTGAGACGGATAATGAACAGGCGCGCCAAGATGCTCTGGACTTGTTGGACGAACAGCGTGATGTGGCAGCAGCCCGTTCAGCGATTTACCAACAGGACCTGCGCCGTTATCATAGCCGCCGGGTCAAGTCCCGGGTCTTCCAGGAAGGCGACCTTGTGCTCCGGCTCATCCAGGATCAAACAGATGCACACAAGTTATCCCCACCTTGGGAAGGGCCCTTTGTGGTCAGTAAGAACTTGCACAACGGGTTGTATTACCTCATTGACATTCGGGAGCATAAAGATTCACGTAAGTCTGAGGAAGAGACCCGTCGGCCGTGGAACATAGCTCAGCTTCGGCCTTACTACACTTGAGCTACCGGCTCTTGTGGTGTACATACTTATCTCAGCCATGTATATATTATGATAAGCAATAAAGCAGGACCTTCTGTCCTTTTTCTCCTTCAATTATGTGTGTCATTTTTTACATGCTAATTTGAAAGGAGGATCCGGCTTATGATCGTATTCGAGTCTAGCCGTAAGCAATAAGGTCACTTGGGGGCTTCCTGTTCAAACATGGGTCGTATTCGAACCAAAGAGAACATAGCTGTCGATACCCATTTGATTGGCAAAGTGCCGAGCTCATTGGGAGGTGGCCTTTGGTCATATTTGAATCACAGTGCAACCCCTCTGAGAACCGACGTGGATCGTATTCGAATCAGCGTCGTTAAACAATTTTCAGAATCACTTGGGGGCTTCCTGTTCAAACATGGGTCGTATTCGAACCAAAGAGAACACAGCTGTCGATACCCTCTTGATTGGCATCGCCACACCCACTGGGGGCTATATGATCGCATCCGAATCTTAGCTTGACCCCTTTGGACCGGGTTTCTGGTCGTATTCGAACCGGAAGCCCCTAAGTTTTTGTATTTTATCATAAGTCTACTCTGATCATGTCTAAGTATGTACTGCCGGGTTTCACCTACCGGCTTAATTTTGGTTTATCTTGTTAGTTGAACATCAGGGACGTCATCAAGACAGGTAACTTCGAGTTAAGGTACCAACCAAGCTATCCGGGTTATTTAAACCGGAAGTATGTTACAGGCCGTTAAGTGTGTTATCACGGCTATGATCAGAGTATATTTAACGACCAGTCTTTTTGGGTTCGTTTGCCGGGTTATACATTTTAAACACCTGATTCTCAGGGCGGTAAGCCGCCTCGAGACTTGTGATTTACCTTTCTATGTAGATATTTGAAGGTACTTTTTAAGGTGGAGAAGGACAAAGGGATAATTATAACCCGGAGGAACACCAAAAGAATAACTTCAAGGGGTTTCAGCATTCATTACGTGCACGATGGCACGGCAGAGATAAATTGTTGCACCTATTCTATTACAAAAATCTTTCAAAGTCTCAAGGGTGGAGCATTGCTCGGTGAAACGCCAGCCACTTTATGACGCCTGCTGAGTTGAAGTCCCCGGCTCGTCTTTTGCTTCGGATGATCCCAAGACCCCGAAGGTTGATGACTTCCAGTCGATGCCGCTGAGAGCTTCGAACTGGGCTTCTTCGTCGATTAACCCGGCCGGGTCAATCTCCGGGGCGAAGGTGTGCTGGCGAGCCGGAGGGATCAGGTTGAGGGCTTCATAGCGTGGGGTTGGAATCCTTCGATTCTCTGCGTCAAAACCCGGCTGATACTTGGTCAAGTCGGTGTCGTTCCCGATGAGGGTAGCCACCGGGCGTACAGCTTTCACGCATGCCGCGAAGTCCTTTTGGTCGAAGGCTGAGCCGTCTTCTTTTAGGCTGGGGTAACCCAGCGCGATATCGGCCGGGTCTAGCTCTGGCAAGAATGCCTTAGCCCGGCTCAGCGCGGCGATTGCTCCGGCTCTCGCGGATGCTCGTCGTAGCTCCTGGATCCGCTATGGCAGAACTGCGAGCCGGCGCAGGACTTCGGCCAGGTGTGTTGGCACTTCATTTGACAAGGCTACCACCGCTAGGGCCCGCTATGACCCGGTGTAGAGCTGCTCCACCAGGGTATACACGGCCTTTAGTTTGGTGACCACGCTCTGGTTCAGGTTGGCGCTTCTGGAGCCTGTTTAATAAAGATTCGGTAAGTCGGCGATAAGGATGAATCATAACATATACAGACTTGATCAAAGCCGGCGAGGCGACTTACCGAAGATGGCAGCCACCATTTGGGAAACCTGGCGCTTTAGGCCGGAGAGTTCAGCGGTCTTCTCGGTGAGGGCCTTCTCCGCCTGTTCGGCCCGGGTCACCAGTGCGTTTTTCTCCTCCGCCCAGGACTTCCGCTCAGCATCGAATTCAGTCTTCAGCTGTTCTTGCGCGGCGATGCTGGAGACAAACTTGGCGTTTGCCTTCCGGGTCTCCATCTCTTGTGTTTTCAGCCGGCTCTTAAGATCCGCCAGGTCCGACTCTAATTTTTTGCCAACAGCCTGCATATATTTCCGGGTTGTTAACAGGCATTCTATAAGTCCCAAGCGCTTTCCAAGCAAAGACACTCGGCACTTGGGGGCTAATGCATATTGAACGTATCTCTAAACGTACTGCCGGTTCAGTTAAGTAAGCCGGAATCTAAGTCTACAGCATATTCAAAGTATAAGTTGCAGACTTGGGGGCTGGTATGACAAGGATCATTATGCAGAAAATAAGAGGACAGCAGAAGGTTACCTCAGATTTTTGTTGGATCTGGTTGACCATGGCGATTTCGGCGTCCCGGCTCTTGTGAACTTGGCTGATGTAGCCAGAGACGAGCTCTCCAATGCTCAAGTCGGTGTAGTTGGAGAGCTCCAGATTCACCCGGTGAGGCTGTAGCAGCTCCCCCTTCGCAGAGCATTTGGCCAGCACGGTCGGTCTCCCCGGCTCAACATACTCCGTCCGGGTAATTACCACGTCCGGGTCATCAGTTGCAGGGGCGGAGCCGGAGGCCTCCGGGTTAACCGACGCTTCGGTTGTGGTCTTGGCAGTTGGGGCAGGCGCTTCAGGTGCCGTGTCCATAGGACTGGTGGCTTCGGGGGCGGCGGCAGCTGGCGGCTCTTGAGCCGTCGTCTCCGGCTCAGGCAAGTCGGGGACTCCGGCTGACCTGGTCTTCTTTGCTCTTTTGGTGAGCTCTTCCTGGGCACTGAAAAGACAGAAGTGTTAGGTGTACAAAGAGTAAGGTACAGCCGGATAATGTAAGGAGATTGTCATTACCCGGGTGCAGTTTTGAAGGCCGGCAGACTTGACTGCATGGAGTCACCGGAAGAGGGGGAGGTCTCCTGGTAATTAGAGTCAGAAGAGTTGAGTGGCTGACGGATGACACCCGCCAACGGATGAAAAGGGTACAGGTGAGAGAAAACCTCAGTACGACGCTTCCTTGTTGCGTCGGGTAACCCGGCGGAGAGATCGGTGTCCTTGCGGGCCCGGGTGTGACGCCGGCTTTCGTGAACCTGCTGCTTCAAAAGAAATTGAGGGTCTTGATGAGCTAACGGATGAGAAAAGCTTACTTTCCGGGTTACTCTTCGGACTTTCAGCTGTGGCAAAGGCTCCGAGTCGGAGGAAAGTGATGTTACCTCTTCAATCACCGGGTTACTGGCGCCGGTGTCGTCCTGTCAATAAGCAAAAGGTGGATAAGGTGGACAGCAGCAAACAAAAAATATGGCAAGAATTTAAAGGTTTACGGATTACCTCTGACTCGGAGCTGTCGCTTAATTGCAGCAGCTCCGAAGCGGTGGGTCTGCTTCCCTTTCTGCGAGGGGCGGCTTTCTTGGCGGCTTTCTTCGCCTTCCTGGCCTTCTTGGCCGCCTCATGGTCATATTTGACCCGCCAGAATTTGTCATCAGCCTGAGAAGTACAGGAATGAATTCTTAAAGTGGTCCGGATCAAGGTGACATGCAAAAGAAGTTGAAAGATTAAAGTCAGCGGCTTACCGCTGGGGCTGGATTGGTCTTGCAGAACGGGGCCAGCCCGGTTCTTCCACAATCGGCCAGGCTCTCGTTTAACAGAGCCTTGGTCTCCTCTTCAGCAACGTCCTCTGGAAGATCGTTGCGACTGTGCCTCTGCGGGTCATCCTTTCGCCCGGTGTACTCGCACATTAAGCCGGGGCGGCGGCTCAATGGGATCACCCGCCATGAGATCCAGACCCGGACTAGATCAATTCCGTTCAGACCGTTGCCTAGCAGAGCCTTGATCTTGTTGATCGTTCGAAGCAGAGGCTGGCGTTCCGCGGCAGTAAGTTTGTCGGATAACGGGTGCGTGGATTCCAGGCGTGTTGGGCGAAAGCCGGGCAGTGGATTCTCGTCAGCCGGGGACGTGTCTTGGCAGTAGAACCAAGTCGTATTCCAGTCCTTAGGGTGGCTCGGCGGCTCTGCATAAGGGAACAGGCAGTCCCTACGTCGCTGGATAGATATGCCGCCTAATTCTAGACTTGGCCCGTTGGCACACTCATTTTGGCGGTTCAGATAGAACAGCTCTCTGAAGAGTAGCAGGCTCGGCTCTTCTCCAAGATACACTTCACAGAAGACTTGGAAGTTGCAGATGTTGGATATGGAATTGGGTCCTATATCCTGAGGCCGAAGGTCAAAAAAGTTGAGCACGTCCCGGAAGAATTTTGAGCCGGGCGGTGCGAAGCCCCGGCTCATGTGATCCGCAAAGATCACTACCTCCCCGTCTCTCGGCTGTGGTCTTTCTTCTGACGGATCAGGGGCACGGTAGGACATCACTTCTTTCTTAGGCAGATACCCGGACTTAACAAAGTTGGCTAGGGTCTCTTCAGTGACATTGGATCTTGTCCAGTTGCAAGTGATGGGGGCCTTGGGAGGCATGGTGAAGGTTGGCGGTCTATAATAAAGAGAAAAGTATCCGGGTCAATTATAAGCCGGAGATCTATTGTTCAAGTTAAAATGGCGGCTTATGAAGGGGACTAATGATATATACTCATGAACGGTGAGTTATCTGAGCCGTAGGAACATTCAGAATAAGTGGGTCATCTACGGTTTACTACAGTTAAGCCGGAGGAATCTACAGAGCATGGTTCTCTTTAAACCGGAAAGTTCTACGGCGCGTGTTTTCTTTAAGTCGGAAATATAAGCCATCAAGATTCAAGGGCTGCAATTTTTGCTAAGTGTGGTAAAACAGATTTCACATATGGCAGTAACTTTTTCGGATCAAAGTGGTCGGGCGAGATGAAATTTTTCTAGACCTAAAAACAGAAGCAGGGGAAGTTCTTGGGATGGAACCCAGTCCTTATGCAGTGAAAAGAGGTGTTCTTGCAGAAGAAATGAGTCTCAAATATCTACCGCGGTGGTTCTACACAAGCCTAAGGATCAACTAACTACGGTGACTACAGAGCTACTGAAACTTGCGGCTACGAACATGAAGAACACAGATGAACTCTGTCCTAGGTCTATGCTAGTAAGGCAGAGGGTACTCACCGGAGCTGGAGAAGAGCGGAGGTCGCCGACGTTATCCGGTCCGAGTCAGGTTGATGCAGCGGCCGGGTTGATGAAGGACGAGGGAGCGACGGCGGCGGCAGTGACGGGGCTCGGGCAGAAGAGCGACGGCGCGAGGAGGAAGAAGGAAGGCGTGAGGAGAGAAGTGTTGGGCCGGCCTATTTATAAGGCAGGGTCATAAGTGGGCGCGAGATTCAAGGAGACCACGGCGTGGTTATCTCCCCCTCACGGCGCCTCAATTTTCGGAAAGATAGTAAAAGCGAAGATCCGTTGCGGATCTGGCGGAGTAAAAAACGGACTTAATGGAGGATGACGTCACGGCGGATTATCCGGAGTCCAGAGGATGATGTCACTCCGGGTTATGGCCTCCACATGAAAGGTGAGCCGGAGATTTTCTCTGTCGGCAGAGTTGAAGAGTGACATGAGCCGGCTCAAGTCAATCTGGGGCCTAATGTTGAGGATATAGACCTTAGAGTCACCCGCCAGGAGGGGCCGGGTTACTCGTAGGGTCGACGCCAGAAGCCCGGAGCCAAGTTTCAGATGATAGGCCAGAGATGGGCTGAGACCCGGATATGGCTTAAAGCCTGTAGTTACAATCATTGTTATAGTAGACTTGTAGTGTAAGGCAAGTATTGTTTAGAGTCCGAGCCGGACGCTCTATGAGCCGGCCGGGACTCTAAGGGCTGCTGTGCGTCAGCCTCCCTATATAAAGGGAGGACCCGGCAGCGGTTTAAGGGCGACAACAATCTAATCGAGAGCCGGGCATAGATGTTAGCTCCCGGGCGATCGTAACCCCAGACAATAACATCTCAAACTGGACATAGGCTTTTACCTTCACCGTAAGGGGCCGAACCAGTATAAACCCTCGTGTTCCTTGTCCCATATAACCCCTTCAAGCTTCCTAGCTGCGATGGCTCCACGACTAAGTCCTAGCTCGAGGACATCTGCCGTGACAATTCCACGACAAGAAGCAAAGATATCATTGAGTTCAACATGGTCATCATATTATAAGCGTTCATAACACCACAAAAGCAAATCACCCTTTGAGATTAAGTTCAGGACGAAGAACACGGACATGAGAGGACAAAAGTACTAAGAGCATGAACTAGCTAAATCACTCCTGCTGCTCTCTCTCAGGTAAAATAGCATAGAACATGTATAGCTCTCCTGATTCATCCTACTGGAGCATGCAGATGAACCTGTCTCCTAATCATGGGTTGCGCTTCTCATTGCTGCCCCCTAGTACTTCTCTGGGATCGTTAACAATTTTGCTCCAATCTTTCACTATTAAGCATTCATCGCTTTTAAAAATCCTGAATGCACTCATGTGCAATGTAGGATATCTTGGCCCTAAGCTAACCATTGACATGTGACCTTTAGTCTCGATCCACTGAGGCACAACTGTCATCGGGAGTCCCTATTGAAGAACATCGTATAGTAATTAATATACTTAGCAATGAAAGTTTAGCAACAAAATAATGTATGCAAAAGATGCACTGAGGACAAATGGTAAAAATCTTACCATCTTTCGTAAATAGATGTGACCGTAGTTCAATACGATCACTATTGGTCGCACGTTTTGAGTACTAACGTTTCTAAGTGCAGGAAGAAAATTTGTTTTAACAGTATGAAGATTCTCAAGCCATGAAACATAATGACGTATCTCCTCGCAGTTTAATTCAGCTCCGGGACAGTAGTAGGTCCTGTCTACCAAGCGCCGGACATGTTTGCTTGAATGGAAATAAGCTATCAATAGAAATTAGTTGTCAACTATTTTTGAATAAACAATATCAAAGACATAAATATGGTTGAGAAACTCACATAATGGTAGAACTGGAGGCGTCTGCACATCGACCCAGATGTCTCTATTACCTTCAATATCATCTTCTGGACGAATATCAAAGGTGATAACCATATCAGGCTCAAATGCATAAGCCTTGCATAGTGCTTGCCAAGTTTTGCATTCAAAATAGGTGTACGTATCTGCATTGTATAATTTGACGTTGAAAGTATAACCATGTTTGGTCTTCAGGTAAACTCTCTTTACCTCCATAGTTTCCATAGCACTGAAACCTATCTTATCCAAGACAAAAATTCTTGCATGGCCGGGGATGCGCTAGTAGAATAGTGAAATTTTAAAATTATAAGTTGAAGCAAATGAAGCATATATAAGTCATGCTTAATTACGAAAAAAGACTTGTCGTTGTGACTTACTGTATCCACTTCGAAGGTCTCATCCAGCTTGATGCTGAAGCGCCTATCATCAACAAGGAAATTTCTGTCGCACAGGCCGCGCTGGTCTTCACAGTATTCGCACTTCATGAAATCTTTTTCGTTGTCAAACGACATTTCCTATGTTCATATAGGTGAAACATTAAACACTTACTAGTTCTATTAATTCAACTAATTCAACTACTTCTATTAGTTCAACTAGTTCTATTAATTCAACTAATTCAACTAAGCATTTAATAAAAATAAACTTGTTCTATTAATTTTCTTACTAAAATAAAGTAGCTAGTTCTATATAGTAATATTTTAATTAGATCATCAAATCTCATATATCTAAATTTTCTTACTAAAAATAAACTAGTTCTATTAATTCAACTAATTCAACTAAGAATTTACTAAAAATAAACTAGTTCTATTAATTTTCTTACTAAAATATATAAAGTAGCTATATATATAGTAATATTTTAATTAGATCATCAAATCTCATATACCTAAATTTTCTTACTAAAAATAAACTAGTTCTACTAATTCAACTAAGCATTTACTAAAAATAAACTAGTTATATTAATTCAACTAGTTCAAATAATCTCATATACCTAAATTTTCATTTTTACTAAAAATAAACTTGTTCTATTAATTTTCATACTAAAAATATATTAGTTATATTAATTCAACTAGTTCAAATCTCATATATATATACCTAATTAATATCTAGCTAATTCATCTAAAATTGACATTAATATTTAACATCTTTTCCATATAATTCATCTAACATTCTTATCTATGTAATTCATCTAACATTAATCTAAACAACAGAAAACAGAAAATAAGTAAAAAAATATGTGTGTGTGTGTATGTGTGTGTGTACGAGCGGGGGGCGGCGGCGTACGAGCGGCGGCGCGAGACAGCGATGCGATGGGGACGGCGCGACAACGGGGGGCGGGCCGGGGGCGACGGCGTGATCGAGACGGCGACGTAGTATGCGGCGGCGGTGACGGCGTACGACGGGCAGCGGGGGCGACGGCGATGACGGCGACGACGGGCGGCGGGGGCGGCGAGGGCGGCGGGGCCGGCGAGGGTAGCGCGCGATGGGCGACGGCGCGGCGGCGGCGGCGATGTCGCGCGAAGAAGTTGGAGAAGAAGTGGGTCGCTGAAACTGATTTTTTCGTAAGTGCCATATATATAGGAGGGCCTTTAGTACCGGTTGGAGTCACCAACCGGTACTAAAGGCCAATTTTCGCCAGGTCAAGCGGCGGGAAACGGCCCCCTTTAGTACCGGTTCGTGGCTTGAACCGGTACTAGAGGCCCACACATTAGTACCGGTTGGAGCCACCAACCGGTACTAATGGTTGTGCGCTGCCACCAGCGGTGCACAATGTTTAGTCCCACCTCGCCGAGCAAAGGGCAGCCGCACTGGTTTATAAACCCAGCCGCGGCTGCTCCTTCGAACTTCTCTATATAGCAGATTTCTGGGCCTAACTTCGGCGCGCTGCCCTGTGAGCCTGCTGGCCCTTCTGGGCCTGTATTTGCAAACCCTAGGTCTGGCAGGCTCACTGGGCAGCGCCCCAATAATTTTTTATATAATTTTCTTCTATTTATTTCTGAGTAGTTTTTTTTTGCTGTATTTAGTTTCTTTGTGAATATAACAATTTTTTATATAGTTTTTTCTTTTTTGCATTATTTATTTTCTGCTATTTATTTGAGTAATTTTTTATATAGTTTTTGTCTTTTCTGTTTTATTTATTTTCTGTTTTATTATGATGCATACTGAACGCAAAAATAGGCTGGAGTTCAAAAAAGTTTAAAAAAACATTGAAGTGCCCGTGTAACAGATGAGTTCTCATCCGAAACCCTGATACTCCGAAAGAGATTGTCCAGTTTGTACACGAGGTGCGTCCAGTTTTCGCCGTGACCCTCTCTACTCTTTTGCACATGCTATGCGAGTGAAATGATGATACCATGCCAAGTTCCTACATTTTCAGAGTTGATTTTGTAGTGATTTTCAATTTCACCGTCATTTAGCTCTCTAAATAAATCGGTAAATGACTAAAACAGCAAATGATGTCAGAACATGTTGGAAATTGATGACGTCGCTTTGAATGATGCATACTGAACACAAAAATAGGCTGGAGTTCAAATAAGTTTAAAAAAACATTGAAGTGCCCGTGTAACAGATGAGTTCTCGTCCGAAACCCTGATACTCCGAAAAAAATTGTCCAGTTTGTACACGAGGTGTGTCCAGTTTTCGCCGTGTCCCTCTCTACTCTTTTGCACATGCTATGCGGGTGAAATGATGATACCATGCCAAGTTCCAATATTTTCAGAGTTCATTTTGTAGTGATTTTCAATTTCACCGTCATTTAGCTCTCTAAACAAATCGGTAAATGACTGGAAAACAGCAAATGATGTCAGAACGTGTCGGAAATTGATGAAGTCTCTTTGAATGATGCATACTGAACGCAAAAATAGGCTGGAGTTTAAAAAAGTTTAAAAAAACATTGAAGTGCCCGTGTAACAGATGAGTTCTGGTCCGAAACCCTGATACTCCGAAAGAGATTGTCCAGTTTGTACACGAGGTGCGTCCAGTTTTCGCCATGACCCTCTCTACTCTTTTGCACATGCTATGCGGGTGAAATGATGATACCATGCCAAGTTCCAACATTTTCAGAGTTCATTTTGTAGTGATTTTCAATTTCACCGTCATTTAGTTGTCTAAACAAATCGGTAAATGACTGAAAAACAGCAAATGATGTCAGAACGTGTTGGAAATTGATGACGTCGCTTTGAATGATGCATACTGAACGCAAAAATAGGCTGGAGTTCAAATAAGTTTAAAAAACATTGATTATCATAAAAAATACATTGATTATCAATGATCTTTTTGTGTACTATCTGAATTGTCAATATGAGTTCTCAACGGTTTAGAAACCGGTGAAGACTCATATTGCGACCACAAATTCTATACATAGAGTTCAATGAAGACCAAGTGCTTGTGATAGTTTGAGAAGTAACATATTTAAGGTGGTAAAAATCTTGCTAGGGGAGCGAGGTTGGACTAAAAACAGCCTGCCACAACCTCTTTACTACCGGTTCGTGCCACGAACCGGTACTAAAGGTGCTGGCCGGGCCACATCCTCTTTAGTACTGGTTCGTGGCATGAACCGGTACTAAAGGTTCGCCCCGAACCGGTACTAAAGATCTCCTCCCGCCTAGCCGTTTGAACCGGCACTAATGGACACATTAGTGTCGGCTCAAATGCAAACCGGCACTAATGTGTCTCACATTTGACCCTTTATTTACTAGTGACGTTGGACGGGTTCGCCGACAAGCTTGAAGCCATGTCAGCACGCTTCACGGGGCTCGGCTCAACCCTGGAGGACGCCGCGCTCGTGAAGAAGCTGCTCGACTCCGTGCCGGACTGCCTGTACGCGGCGGTGGCCGGGATCGAGAAGTTCTCCGACGTCACGACCATGCCGTTCGAGGAAGCGCTCGGGCGGCTGAAGGCGTTTGACGAGCGGCTACGGCGACGCGGGCAGGCGGACGGCGAGCGAGCAGATGGCATGCTGATGTACACGGCGGTGCAATGGCGTGCTCAGGAGCGGTGATACGTCCATTTTGCATCATGTTTTGTTACTGTTATTTATGTTGTTTTTATCCATAATAATGCTTTTTGGAGTAATTCTAATGTCTTTTCTCTCATAATTTGCAAGGTACACACCAAGAGGGAGAATCTGGCAGCTGGAAATCTGGACCTGGAAAAGCTACGTCAGGCTACCTATTCTGCACAACTCCAAACAAGCTGAAACTTCACGGAGATTTTCTATGGAATATTTGAGGAATATTTGGGCAAATAACTACCAGAGGGGGCCCACCAAGTGGGCGCAACCCACCTGGGTGCGCCAGGGAGCCCAGGCGCGCCCTGGTGGGTTGTGCTCACCCAGGCCCACCTCCGGTGCCCATCTTCTGGTATATAAGTCATTTTGACCTAGAAAAAATAAGGAGAGGACTTTCGGGACAGAGCCCTACCGTCTCGAGACGGAACTTGGACAGAAGCACTTTTGCCCTCCGGCGGAGCGATTCCGCCGGGGGAACTTCCCTCCCGGAGGGGGAAATCATCGTCCTCAACAACTCTCCCATCTTGGGGAGGGCAATCTCCATCAACATCTTCAACAACACCATCTCATCTCAAACCCTAGTTCATCTCTTGTGTTCAATCTTGTTACCGGAACTATAGATTAGTGCTTGTGGGTGACTAGTAGTGTTGATTACATCTTGTAGTTGATTACTATATGGTTTATTTGGTGGAAGATTATATGTTCAGATCCATTATGTTATTTAATACTCCTCTGATCATGAGCATATTTATCATTTGTGAGTAGTTAATTTTGTTCTTGAGGACACGGGAGAAATCATTTGGCAAGTAATCATATGAATTTGATATGTGTTCGATATATTGATAGTATGTATGTTGTGATTCCCTTAGTGGTGTCATGTGAACGTCGACTACATGAAACTTCACCATATTTGGGCCTAAGGGAATGCATTGTGGAGTAGCAATTAGATGATGGGTTGCGAGAGTGACAGAAACTTAAACCCTAGTTTATGCGATATTCCGTAAGGGACCGATTGGATCCAAAAGTTTAATGCTATGATTAGAATTTATTCTTAATACTTTTCTCGTAGTTGCGGATGCTTGTGGGAGGGTTAATCATAAGTAGGAGGTTTGTTCAAGTAAGAACAACACCTAAGCACCGGTCCAACCACATATCAAATTATCAAAGTAGCGAACACAAATTAAACCAATATGATGAAAGTGACTAGATGAAATTCTCGTGTACCCTCAAGAACGCTTTGCTTATCATAAGAGACCGTTTTGGCCTGTCCTTTGCCTCAAAAGGATTGGCTACCTTGTTGCACTTTCGTTACTACTATTGTTACTTGCTCGTTACAAATTATCTTACTATCAAACTACTACGCTACTTACAATTTCAGCACTCGCAGACATTACCTTACTGAAAACTACTTGTCATTTCCTTCTGCTCCTCGTTGGGTTCGACACTCTTACTTATCGAAAAGTGCTACAATTGATCCCCTATACTTGTGGGTCATCAAGCGGCAGCAGGGAGGTGCGCGGGACGACGACGACGACGACGTGCGAAGCGTGGAGTCAGGCAACGAAGTCAACCGGCAAGGCCGGTGCTACAAGTGCGGCGAACGTGGTCACTTCAAGCGGGAGTGTCCGCTGCTGCGGAAGGCGCCGGCGGTAGAGCGCGCGCTGCTGGTGGACGACGGCGTCAAGGACGCCGGGCTGCTCTGAGCCACGGCTTAGGAGGTGAGTGTTGGGTGAAATAAGTCGCGGCGACGAGCTTGACACGACTGGTGCGTGTATGGGCGCGCGCCGGGCGTGCTCGGCGCGTCGGGTCCGCGACGGGTAGCGTGTGCGTGCGTGTGGGTGCAGCACGGGCGTGTCCGTGTGGGTGTGCACCATGTGCGTGTGTGTGGGCATAGGCCGTTGGCGAGCCGTGCGGGGATGATCTGGAAGCCACCGTGAGCAGCGCGCGTCGGAGCGCGTCGTGGGCATGAGCGAGGCGGGCGGATCGCGGGCGCGAAGGGGGAGGGAGCGTGGGTACGTGCCCGGCCGCTAGCTCTAGGTACAAAGCCCCCACGGTGATTGTTGTAATGGTGTGGTATAGCTCGAGTTTGTGCTTGATTAAAACTTGGTCGTCGTTGCGGCAGTGGCGTTCATGCGCCGGGAGCACCACCGTGTCCATCTTCTCCTCGTATCTTCTTCTTCCTCGTTTCGGTTTGAGCTAGGGCGAGATGAGAGAGAGAGAGCGCTAGGATAGAGAGAGAGCTAGGGCAAGGAGCTGCATCAACACTGGTGGCCCTGCCGCCGGAACTCGTCGGGATCGAGCGGCAGCGTCATCTTGGCTTCTACCGATTATTTTTCGGCTAGATATGCCAAACAGGCCAGTGCATCGAATCTGCCGATGCTGGCTCATGCACGCATGCTGAGAGACGATAATAGCAACACACCTCTGGTTGTTTGTTTCTTCTAATCTGATTGGCAGGGGTAGTCACGTATCGATCGGTAATTCGGTATATATAATATATATTTTGAAACACATTACAGACGCAGATGCCCATACATACGCACATGCACTCATACCTATGAATATATGCATGCACACCCTATGAGCACCTCCCAATCCCTGAAACCTTGAACTTGTAGACGAAAGAATAATCGAACCTTGAACTCGCAATCCCTAAAATCAGCACACTGAATTCATTGATCCCGGTCTATTTTGAACCTTGAGATCGTTCCCAAACAGGAATTGCTGACGTGGCAAATTAAACCCGGGATTGTTGCCTGTGAATGAGGGAGAATTTATTTTTTTCGGGGCAAATTACCGTCATTTCACACCCACCAGTCGCGATGGGCCGGCGTGTTCGCGCCAGATAAAATGTAAGAAAAAGATAAGCGAGCTGCAGGAATCGTACACGGGGGCTACAGCTAGAAGCGCGGGATGATAACCAATAGAGTTAATAAACATTCAGGTTTATCAGTCAACGCGACAAGTTAAAATAAGCTAACAGCAGCGCCTGATCCTAAAAACAAATGGTAAACACTCTGTTTAAAACAAGTGAATATTTTTTAGAACGTGAATATTCTGAAAAGTTCTGAACAAAAAATTTGAACTCAACATTTATTTCGAATTTTGAACATTTTTTGAAAGTACAAACAAATTTTAAAAATATAGGAAGTACTGTAGCGAACATATTTTTTTAAACACAAACATTTTTTGGACTAGGACTTTTTTTTACTAAATTGAGAGGTACTGTAGGGATTAATTTTTTAAACGCGAACCATTTCCTCTGGCTCCTCAAAAAGATCTTAGATGGGCTAGTGGTTTTTGAATTTGCGAGCATTTATGTAAAATATGAATACTTTTTAAATGCGATTTTTTAGAACACGAACAATTTTGAAAACCTAGGAGGTACTGTAGCGAACAACTTTTTAACACGCAAAAAAATTCAAGTTTGTGAGCACTTCTTTCAAACAAGAACATTTTTCTAATTTGAACATTTTTTTAAAACCTAGGACTTACTGTAGTGAACATTTTTCTAAAGCACAAACATTTTCCGAACTTTGAACGATTTTTGAAAATGAGATTTAAAAAACTGAGGTATTGTAGTGAACAATTTTTTAAAACACAACCATTTTTAAAATTTATGAGAATTTCTGTAAAACACGAATATTTCTTGAATTTAAACATTTTTAAAAGCCTCGAAGAATTTTTGAAAACAATAACATTTTCTCGAGGCAGCGATCAAAATGAACAGAGGAACACACGACATAGTCAACGATCCCAGGGTTTGACTTGCCACATCAGCAAATACCAGCTAAACGCTCTTAAGGTTCAAAATAGACCGGGATCAGAGAGTGTGATGTGCTAATTTCAGGGATTACGAGTTCAGGGTTCGATTTAACTTTCGCCTACAAGTTTAAGGTTTATTTTGGACTTTTTCCATGAGACGATAATAGCAACCGATCGGTATATATAATATATATTTTGAAATTCATTATAGACGCAGATGCATATACGTACGTACATGCACTCACACCTATTAACATATGCATGCACACCCTACCCTATGAGCACCTCCCAATCCTTGAAACCTTGAACTTGTAGGCGAAAGCTAAATCGAACCTTGAACTCGCAATCCCTGAAATCAGCACACCAAATTCATTGATCCCGGTCTATTTTGAACCTTGAGACCGTTCCCAAACAGGGATTGCTGACATGGCAAATTAAACCCGGGATTGTTGACGGCGAATGAGGGAAAATTTATTTTTTTCGGGGCAAATTACCGTCGTTTCATACCCACCAGTTGCGATGGGCCGGCGTGTTCGCGCCAGATAAAATGTAAGAAAAAGATAAGTGAGCTGCAGGAATCGTACACGGGAGCTACAGCTAGAAGCGCGGGATGATAACCAATAGAGTTAATAAACATTCGGGTTTATCAGTCAACGCGACAAGTTAAAATAAGCTAACAGCAGCGCCTGATCCTAAAAACAAATGGTAAACACTCTGTTTAAAAAAGTGAATATTTCTTAGAACGTGAATATTCTGAAAAGTTCTGAACAAAAAATTTGAACTCAACATTTATTTCGAATTTTGAACATTTTTTAAAAATACAAACCATTTTTAAAAATATAGGAGGTACTGTAGCGAACACATTTTTCTAAACACAAACATTTTTTGGACTAGGACTTCTTTTTAATAAACAGAGAGGTACTGTAGGGATTAATTTTTTAAACGTGGACCATTTCCTCTTGCTCCTGAAAAAGATCTTAGATGGACTAGTGGTTTTTGAATTTGCGAGCATTTATCTAAAAGATGAATATTTTTTAAATGTGATTTATTATAACACGAACAATATTGAAAACCTAGGAGGTACTGTAGCATACAACTTTTTAAAACGCAAAAAAAGGAAAGTTTGTGAGCACTTCTTTCAAACAATGATATTTTTTCTAATTTGAACATTTTTTGAAAACCTAGGACTTACTGTAGTGAACATTTTTCTAAAGCACAAACATTTTCCGAACTTTGAACGGTTTTTGAAAATGAGATTTAAAAAAACTGAGGTATTGTAGTGAACAATTTTTTTAAAACACAACAATTTTTTAAATTTATGAGAATTTCTGTAGAACACGAATATTTCTTGAATTTTAACCTTTTTGAAAGCCTCGATGAATTTTTGAAAACAATAACATTTTCTCGAGGCAGCGATCAAAATGAACAGAGGAACACACGACATAGTCAACGATCCCAGAGTATGACTTGCCACATCAGCGAATACCAGCTAAACGCTCTCAAGGTTCAAAATAGACCAGGATCAGAGAGTTCGGTGTGCTAATTTCAGGGATTACGAGTTCAGGGTTCGATTTAGCTTTTGCCTACAAGTTTAAGGTTTATTTTCGACTTTTTCCTTATTTTTCGGCTAGTTATATGCCAAACAGGCCAGTGCATCGAATCTGCCGATGCTGGCTCATGCACGACACGCTGAGAGACGATAATAGCAACACACCTTTGGTTGTTTGTTTCTTCTGATCTGCTTGGCAGGGGTAGTCACGTATCGATCGGTATATATAATATATATTTTGAAACACATTATAGACGCAAATGCCCATACATACGCACATGCACTCATACCTATGAACATATGCATGCACACCCTACCCTATGAGCACCTCCCAGAGAGTAAGCAGGTGCATCATCTTGAGATTGATGATGTCGTCACGGACGTCTTCGTACTCAACGGGAACATCACCTAAAAGGCTGAAATAAATCAAGAAAAATACGAGCACCGATGTAATCTAGGACTTGTACTCTGGTGCGCTGGGGATACCATTGTCTTCCTAGCCATCCCACATGTTAATATTAGGTATAGATATCGAAAAGGACTATAGTGAAGTATTTGACGAGACTACAAAATTTGGTACCACCCTTATGATAATGAAACACGCTTCATAAAAAGCATCACGGTGTTATGGTAGTATAATAAAGGTTGGAAAGTAACAAATCAGGTCAAAAGCAATATATATTTATATTTATATGTCAGAGCGACAAGCAATAACGATCTGTACTTTCCATGTTCGAAAGCATTTAAATGGGGTAACACCGAAGTGATAGAATAATGTAGCTACACACAATTCCGTTGATGATGGGGCAAGTGGAGAATGGGAATCGGTTTTTAGGGTAATACACAAAGTCAAATTTACAATTTTGGTTATTCAAAATAAAAAATTGTTTTGTTTCGAGAACATAAACCGTACCATAATATTAATTATGGATTCAATCTGAAATATAATAATTTAATTATGTGAATATTGAAAATATTCTATCATCTATTGTAGAGAGTAACGATAACCGTCACCGTAGAAATTGTGACCGTTCCACCAAATGCGATTTTCCACTTTGCACCGACCCAATGATCTGATTGAACCCGAGTCATCGTTGTCACCTTTATGTTGTACGGTGTATGGTTAGCAGGGGAGCACTGGATACAATTAATTATCTAAATAGTGGCCCTATTTATTGACAGGATGAACCTAAAAATCTAGGATCCCTGTCCTGTCCGATCATCAATGCACGCCATGGACGTGTCAACGAACTCCACGAAATCTCAAGACACACCTAACTGAAAACACACCTTGGAGCATATGTAGTTGTTGATAAGGCGGTCTTATCTTAAGGCATCTACAAATATTTCTTTTTTATTTTTACAAAGGCTACGTGAAAGAAAACAACCGACGGAAAAAAGACCATATAGGAAATGACCCATACGAGAAAAAGGACGACGCACGAAAACGAATCGATGAACAGAGAAAATGGAGAAAGAATCCTACCTTTATACTTAGGCATACAAAAGGGGTGTGGCGAAGTATTTGACGAGACTACAAAAATTCGTATCACTCTTATGATAATGAAACTAAAGTAATGTTCGCTTACTAAAAATCAACACAGTCTTATGGTAGTATAATAAAGGTTGGAAAGTTAGCAATTAATCATGACAAAGGCAATATAGAACAACAAGCTATAACGATATGAACCGCCTGAGAATAAATGTCTCAAAATACTTTAACACATGGGTGTACTTTTCATAAGATGTTCGTATTAGACAAATATGTCCATGTTTGAAATCATTTAAATGGGTAACACCAAAGTGGTATAATAATGTAACTATGCACAATTCCATTGATGATCGGGCAAGTGGAGAATGGAACATGACTAGCCATAGTGGAGAGTAACAAGAGTAACACACACATTATCCTAGGCTATGTTACTACCTTCATAGTGGGTAGTGACATAAGTGTGTTGTCATGCAAAGCTTCATTTATTATGTTATAGACTCATATTGTATTGGGATATGTGATGTTATGGTAACTAGCTAAGTTTCGCAATTTGCCTCTCTCCTCATTAACTCAATGCCACATAGTCAGAGGGTGCTTGGATCCAAGGGACTTATTTTAGTCTGACTAAAAATAGTCTCTTTAAGAGGCTAAAGTTCCAAGCACCCCTGACTAAAGAGGGGCTAAAACTAGTCTTGAGACTAAATTTTTTTAGTCAGGGGTACCCCTACTAAAATGTGGATTAGTCCTCTCTCTCCTTATATAACTCCTCTCCTTTAACACATGCGAGTTCTGGATTGGAGGGTTTGGAGGATAATAAATGCTCATTAACTTGATTTTAGTCTCTTTAGTATTTGGATCCAAGCATGGGGGAGGCTGGCAAGTTTTAGTCCCACTACTTTTAGTCATGAGACTAAAACGTATCCAAGCACCCTCTCAATTTTGCTGAGTTGGAGCTTATGTTACTCTTGAAGTTACACCACTATGGCCAGAATTAGGGAAATACATGAAGTCAAATTTTCAATTTTGGTTATTTAAAAAAATATTTTGTTTCCTGAACATAAACGGTGCCATAATATTAGTTATGGATCCAATCTGAGATATAATAATTTCATTATGTGAATATTGAAAATATTATATCATTTATTTAACAGAGTAAACATAACCGTCACCATAAAACCTGTGACCGTTCCACTGAATGCGCTTTCCCACATGGCACCGACACAGTAATGATCTGATTGAACCCAAGAGTCATCAGCATCACCTTTATGTTGTACGGTGTATGGTTAGCAGGGGAGCGCTGGATACAATTAATTACCTGAATAGTGGCCCTAATTATTGACAAATTGAACCTAAAATATCTAGGATCCCTGCCCTGACCGATTATCAATGCACGCCATGGACGTTTGAACGAATGCCAGCAAATCTCTAGACACACCTAAATGAAAACAAACTGTGGAGAATATAGTTGTTGAGAAGACAATCTTATCTTAAGGCATCTACAAATATTTCCTTTTTATTTTGACATAGGCGACGTGAAAGCAAACGACCGACAAAAACAGACCACAAACGTAATGACCCACAAAAAAAGGACGACATGTGAAAACGCTTCGACGAAGAAAACAAGTAGACAAACAAGCCTACCTTTAAAATTAGGCATAGAAAAGGGGTGTGACGAAGTATTTGACGAGATTACAAAAATTCGTACCACTCTTACGATAATGAAACTACAATCCTACTTCTTTGTCATCAGTTAATCTTCCCACTTTCATTGACACACATAACCTGATCTCCTCTCCCGAGTTCGACTCTGATAGTTCATCAACACTAGAAGGGTTGGACGCGCTTTGCTGCGCCATTGATATTGTTGGGATTCTTAAATTTCTTTACTCACTCTATTTCAAAATATATGGTGTATTATTATTTTTGAAAAATCAAACTTGTTTAAGTTTCATCAAATTTGTAGAGAAATATATCAGAATTCATAATATTAAATCAGTGTTATTAGATTCATCATGAAATGAATTTTCACATATTTTTGTTAATATTGTGGATGTCGGTTTTTTTGCTCTAAACTTGGTCAAAATTAAAAAAATTGACTTTCCAGAAAAGAAATACCCCTTATATTTTGACATGGAATATTTAGTTTGGCCAGTGTTGGAGACGATGAAGTGTGTTTTATGTTTATTTATAATGAGGTTATTTGGTGGGCCTTTCGCGGCGTGATTCTGCGTTATCCACTAATTAACCCATATTTATGTGGGAATTTTTTTTTTGCATCGGTGGTTGCATGTACTATATTCATGCCATAGCATCACATGGTGGCGCTTTTTTCGGGTGATGGGAGTCCGCGAGTGGTTGATATGTTTTTATAGGCCGGTTGCTGCTGATTGATTTGAAAAATCGTTGGCCCGATTAGAATCATAAATCAAATCCAAAATTGAATACCTCAATCGAATAAAAGAGCTTTAAAATTAGGAACATAGAAAATTAAAATAATTAATCGGGAAAGCTCCTTCGGAAATTGTTGACCCGGTCAAAATCGGGTGGCCAATTTTAAATTGAAGCCTCAATTAGTTGCAAAGCTTAAAAAATTAGGAAGCATAGTGTATTGTATAAAAAAATGAATGGGAGAGTTTTGAGAAATTGTTGATCCAATCAAAATTTGGTTACCAAATTTCAGTTGGAGACCTCAGCTGATTGTGAGGCCTCCAATCGTTGGGAACTTAGTGATATAGTATTCCTCTACCACCTCATAGTTTTCTAGAAACACAGAATATCTAATCCCTCCAGTCCATCTCATCTGTTTTCCTAAAACTCTATCAGTCTAACTAAGTGGAAAAACAGAATTGGGTACTAATAATAGTTTGCACGTCACCTGACACAACAACCTCGCTTGATGGAGTTAATGTGTAAGCATACTAATATAGTATGTGTACATGTCGTGTCAGGCTATAATTGTAATTGGTCACACTAGAGCCGGGTCGGATCCTGCGGTCTGGGTACGCTGGTGGGTGGGGGCGAGTTAAAGGCGTGGCATTGGTCCTACATATTCACACTATGGATTGGTAAAGCGTGGCATTCAAGTTGTGTGTCGGACTGTAGGCGGTTTGCGGTTGATACTGTATCAACGTAGTACATGGGGTGAAAAGTCCAAGCGCAATAATGCATGTGCAGCTACAACATGTGGAACAGCCCGGCGTTTTGTCACTTGTCACATGGTCGCCAATGACTCCTTGACCAGAGTGAACAGTGGATGATATGCAGAGTGGAGCGGTAGTAGTAGAATCTATCTTCAGTGCAGCTGGCTGGAATGCTAGCTGATACTATGTAAACATCCGGGCACTCCAAACCCATCTCAAACGCCCGAACTGAGATATGTAAAAACCTTCACGACCGTGTTCCTACGGATTCTATCGTGTGTTTGAAAACAAATGCTTTGCATATTCCACGGAGAGGGCAAATCTTATTCACTCAAATGCTGTTTTTGTGGGTGATTTTCTTTTGCCAGTGTGAACTCACATAAGTCCTTGTCACTGGCAAGACCAAAGTTTTGGTCACTCGGTGGTAATTTTTTCAAAAATACTAATAAAATTCAGACAAATTTAGCAAAAAGTATGCTTGAATGATCTACCCATGTGTAAATTTTCATGAAGAAGTGACATCTGTGGTGGTCTGAGAAAAAAGAAAACAGTGCTTCAAAATACTTTTAAAATAACATTTATTAACGGGACAGTGCAGTATGTGTGGGGTAGCATTAGCATGTGCATTTTGCCCGGCCGCACGTGACGTGAGTCTTCCTGTCCTATTTATAGGAACGGAGCGTACATACAAAGTTAATTTCAGAGCCGACCGATGCATGCAAGGACCAGTCGAGCACGTACGAAAGTGACAATGGAGGACGCTGGTGGTAGTACTGCACGAAGGCAGCCTTCACCCTCCGTCAACGCCTCAAGAGCGCCGTCCGGCCACTGGCCGCCGGCGGATCAGGGGCCGGTGAGCCCTACCGGGAGGCTCATGGACGGCTTCTACATCGTCGTCAGCATGGGGCTTGGGGTGCCCCTAAACTTCCCCGTCCTCCGCGCCGGCATCGAGACCCAGCTCGCGCGACACCCGCGGTTCCACAGCATCCAGGTGACCAAAGATGGCAAGCCACCACGGTGGGTGCACGCGTCGGCGTTGAACTTGGATGACCACATCACCACCCCACTGCTGGACGGCGCCGCCGTGGCGTCCAACCCGGATAAGGCCGTGGAGGACTACGTGGCCTCGCTGTCCACGGCGCCCATGGACCGCTCCCGGCCGCTCTGGGAGCTCCACTTCCTCAACTACCCGACCACCGAGGCGGCGTCCACCGTGGTGATCCGTGTGCATCACTCCCTCGGCGACGGCATGTCGCTGCTCACCCTCCTCATGGCGTCCACGCGCAGCGCTGCCGACCCGTCGAGGCTCCCGGCCATGCCGGCGCAGCCCGCTCGCTCCGGATCCATCTACGCGCGACCGCGGCCCCCGTGGTCCGCAGGCACTCTGGCGTTCGTCACGTGGGCTTGGTCGTACGTCGTGCTCGCGTGGCACACCGTGGTGGACGTGGCGCTCTTCGTCGCCACAATCATGTTCGTCAGGGACCCACAGACACTGTTCAAGCCTGCCGACGGCGGGGGCGGCGAGCTCCCCCGCCGCAAGCGCTTCGTGCACCGGAGCCTTAGCCTCGACGACGTCAAGTTCCTGAAACATGCCATGAACTGCGTACGTACGTGCACCTTCATTCATCGATCGACTCCTATATATAGCAACATACTCCATTTTATCGTGTTTGCATGCGCAGACTGTGAACGATGTGATAGTTGGAGTGACTTCCGCTGCTCTGTCGCGATACTATTTCCGAAAATCTGGTAACTGCTCTTTCATGTACTATGATTTTCTTTTCCGAAGTATATACTACAGTATGGAATTTAGATATTATGCTGCTAGCGCTATTACTGCCTCCGTCCTTTGATGATATCCTAAAAATGTGTAGTCAGATCTTTCTAACAACATATCCTCCCTCTTTCTCTTAAAATATTATCATACTAATTTTGTGAATGTACTGATAAATATGAGAATGGCTAGATGTAATTTGCCTGATTTTCGAATTTGGGTCAGTCAATTGTTTTGGGACGTCGGATGCAGATCCAACCGCGGGCAGCCCTTCTTCTTCCTCCAGCTCATCTCCTTCCTTCCAACCGCCCAGCAGAAGCCGGACTAACCGCCTGTTGCCGGCAACGCTCCCGCACCACCCTCCCCACAACTGCGGCCCACCGTCATGTTGCCCTCCGCCTGACCGCCTCCTGCCCCCCCCCCCCCCCCCCCCGCCATCCCTCTAGCCCCGACGCTGACAGAGATTTTCTCTGGCAAAGTTGCACCACCATTGTGCTGCCACACCCCCACCCTAAGATAGATGTTGGGATAGCCCTCCGGTGAGCTTGTTCCTTCTCCTTCCTTCCCTCCGGCGAACTTCAAAAGAGATTGACCCAAAACCAAAAGTCTTGTCGACTGACATCTAGCTATTGTGGATCAATATAATAATAGTTAGAATAGATGAAAAGTATGAGTAGATGTCTTCTTCACACAAGAAAAATCTATCACGGAATATGTTTTTATCGTGTGTTTATTCGTTAGTATGTATAATGATTTTTTTTCTACTACATCCTTTATATGTTATAAGGTACATTTTCTTTCCAAAAGTAAAACACTTGTATCTTGGATCAAGTTTATAGAAAAACAATCAACATCTGTTATACTGAATCATATTGATTTTAATAGATGCATCATGAAACATATATTCATATCTGGTTTATTTATTAGTGTAGTTATTTTTTAAACTTGGTCAAAGATCAAAAGTTTGGACTTTAGGAAAAAACAATAAATCTTATAAAATGTAACCGAGGGATTATTAATTTGGACAAAGTTGAACATGGTTTTCTAGGATTTTTTTAGATTCCGTCAATCTAGGGAGTAAGATATATATTAAGATCAGTAAACCAGAAATTGTATAATTAGGAGTAATATAATATATAAATTTACTAACTATCCGCTATCTCTTCCATATTTGTTAGGTGACACTAATACCAAAATTATATGTTTGCGATCGATCCTCCTTGTGAACATGAGGCCAACCAGTGGCCTACAGGTAAAACTTTTTTTGGCCAAGGAATGTCTATTTGTAAGACATACAGAAACATGCTCGGTCCTCAACACTTTTATTTTGTAGTGTATCAGTATTTAATTCTTTTACCATTCTGAGCAGGAATATGTCAATATGATGGAGTCCGGTAAGAGTAACGATATGACACGGAGAAATCAACTTGGCTACATAATCCTACCATTTCAGATTGCTGTGCACAAAGATCCACTTGAATATATTCGCAAGGCCAAAAAGATTGTTGATAGGAAGAAAAGCTCACTGGAAGTGATGTTCACGCATATGCTTGCCGAAGTTATAATCAAAACTCTTGGTGTGAAGGTATAACGATTTGCTGGTCCTTTAGTTTGTACTTGTATACTGTTGTCTGTAGAATATGTTTTTCAAAAAGGAGAGCAAGCATTTAATTAACAAACCAATTAATTAATGTGATTTTCTAAACAAATTAATTAACAATTTTTAATCTAATTCAGTTCCATGATTGTCAATCCAAGTAGGCAGCAGGTGTTATTTTCCACCGTATGATATCACACACGACCATATCATTTTCGAACATGATTGGGCCAGCAGAGCAGGTAGAGTTCTATGGGCACCCAGTTGTCTCCATTGCGCCTAGCGTCTACGGTCCGCCAGAAGTAAGTAGTCGCAGTCCAGCCATAATCTCACATTACAAAGTCTACTCTTAAGTCGTTCTCAGAAAGAAAAGAGAATTACTATAGTAGTGGAATTTACTTGTGTGAGTTTAAAAAAAAGAATTTACTTCTGTGTACTCCCTTTGGTACCTAATGGAGATTAATGCTTCCTGTGTGCATAGGCTCTGACGGTGCACTACCAGAGTTATAGTAACACCATCAAGGTAATTCTAGCTGTTGATGAGGCACACTTTCCAGATCATGGTCAACTTTTGGATGACTTCACCGAGTCCCTTAGGATCATCAAGGATGAGGCTTCAAGATTGTAATGACAATCGAGGATGTAAGGGAAATTAATTGGATCGATCAGTGAACTACTTTAAGTCCTACACATGTGTACTGAATAAACACTATATAGGAGAATTTTGCTGGTGTCAACAACATGTTTGTAAGGCGAACATGAAGAACAGATGACAATTTTTGCTTCGATTGAGCCAGGTACATACTACAGACTACATATATAGTAGACTTGAGAGAAAATGCCAGTTTGCTACAAGGGTATTTCTGTGATTTTTTTACTGAAATCATTAAGAAATATTTTACATAAGAAAATAGGGAAAATTATCAAAAAACTCAGTGTAATATGGGCAATGTGGACACCAGCAAAATCAACTATGTTCTACAAAGTAGACTTTGAACGATTTCCGACACCGTATGCAAGTTGCGACACGTCCGGCCATTTATCGCCCTTTTTGACCGAGAAAACTCCAAAAGATGCAAAATTTGTTGAAAACCAAGACAACTCGGCATGGTGCCTTGAATTGGTCATACATTTGACGGATGTCGAGAAAAAACGTGGTCTCAAACGGAGCCTTCTGGCCGACCCGGACACCCTACATTGAACATAGTAACTGATACTTTGAAGGAAAATGTATTTAAAATCATAATTTGAACAGGTACTTAAAACTGATACTTTGAGTTTTTAACATAACTAGTAAATACATTGAAAATAGTAAATGATTTCTTTCAAAATCATTCAAAGAATATTTTACGGAAACAAATTAAAATCATTATTTAAAACAGTTAACTAAAACTTGTATTTTTGGTATTCAAAAAGGAGAAAAATGAATTAAACAAAAAAAGCGAAACTGGAAAAATATAAAAGAAAATAAAACACTTAGGTCTGGGCCTAGCTGGGAGACGACATCGCTCCCGTAGGACATGTGTTGGGTGGCCCAAGCGCTCGCAGATTTGAAAAAGTTCTTCACTTTTAAAAAATATTCATGGATTTGAAATATTCACAAATTAAAAAAAAACTTCACAAATAAAAACATGCAAAAAAGCGTTCCCGGTTTTGCAGCCTCAGCTTCCCAGCCGGGTCTTTCCAGTTTTGGGAACCCTCTTGGACGTCGTGAACCACATTTTTTTCTTTTTCTTTTTATCTTCTCTCCTGCTTAGTTTTCTCTGTTTGTTCCTTTTCCATTTTCGTTTTCTTTAACCTTTTATTTTCTTATTTTTTGTTTATATTTGCCATAAATAAAAAATAGAAATAGAGATTTTATTCAGAATTTAAAAATATTTCATGTTTTTTCAAAAATTTCTCGTTTATAAAAAAATGTTCATTTAAGAAAAAGATTCAGAATTTCCAAGTTTTCATATTTATTAATTAATGTCTAGAAAATCTAATATTTTAGGTTTCAAATTTGTTTATTTCTTAATCATTGTTCAGAAAAAAAATACGTTCACAATTAAGAAAAATGTTCGTGTATTTGGAAAAAAGGTTGACAATCCATAAGATGTTCGCTTTTCCTAAAAAAAATCTAAATTTAAAAAATGTTCCTGTTTTCTTGTTTTTCACAAATTCAATAAATGTTCCCTGTTTCGAGAATTTTTTGGATAGTTTCAAATAATGTTCGTGCTTTCAAATGTATTTTGGAGTTTCAAAAGCGTTCCTATTTTGAAAACAAAACTAGAAAAATACAAAAAATATTCAGGGCAATTGAAAAACATTTTTTAATGTTTTTGTTCGTATATTTCTATTTTTTGGAATTCTAAATTTGTTAGAGTTTTCAAAAAAACTATCATGTGCAAAATTTCCTCATTTTTTTAAGAATGTTCGTATTTTGAAAGATATGAACATTTTTATGAAATTTGTATATAATTTTTTTAATTGTGATTTTTTATATATTTTATTAACAAGGATGGAAAAATAAAACCCCGAGCGAAAATCATGCATAGAGAAATGAAATAAAAACTGAAGAGTGAAGGTGTTGTGTTTTTGTTCTCAACGTTATCTATCTCACCCTCAAAAAATAATTTATCTATCTCGCACAACAAGAAGAGAACACGGTTAGTAGGCACGCCGGATAAGCTATCCCACATGGTTTGTGCGCTTACAGATAGTCCATGCTTAATTTCGTTCGAATCCCATGTTGGACATCTATATCTTTTGAAGGTTAAAAACAAAAACAAAAATTTAACGGGCTGAGCCCAGGAGGGAGGGGATGAGCGTCGGGAATTGTACGAATCGTATGTAGCAGCTCTAAAGTTTTGAGCATACATCAACGCTGAACTTCAAAAGATTGAAAACCTGGAAAAAAGAAGAAAAAAAGCCATTACCGCCATCTATCTCTCATCACTCAACTATGCTTAAAGTTGTGGCCACCACCGCAGTCGGGCTGGGTGGCACTTTCTGTTGATGGCTCTTTTTCGAGCATGGATGACCGGGCAGCAGTCGGAATGGTCTTACGAAGGAAAGATGGCTCATTAATTTTCGTGACATATAGATACATAATTCATTGCAATGACGCCCTTGAAGCGGAAATACATGCGATTATGCAAGGGATGGCAACTGGCCATTCAACATTCGAATTTTCCCGTCGTGGTACAATCAGATTCTGTTAATGCTTTAGCCATTCTTGCAGGCGACACCTTGTCCAGGTCGGCTTATGGACACTCATCTGCTGGGATTAGAGAAAATATGGCTGTTGGAGAGTTTGTTCCTCTAATGATGATTAGTAGGGAACAAAATAGGGTAGCACATCAGTTGGCATTTTATAGCCGTACCGAAGCTTGTACTTGTTGTCTCGAGATTGTAATCCTATTATTACGGAAGAAAGCTCTCTTTCACCCTGAAAAAAAGGAGGAAAGGAAGAACAAACAAAAGCGGCACCAATAGCTGATAAAAAAATATATGAAATGCTCTGAACTATGCTACTGAACATGATCAACACAGAACTTGCATTGATTTTTTTTTCACCCTGTTCACTGAACTGAACACTGCTACTGAAAATGGGCGCTGCTACAAATCATCCGACTGATTTCCCCAGGAAATCAGTCGGGTCGGTAGCCATCCGATCAATCGTGCTTAAACCGTTCGATAGGTCAACTCTGCCACGTCGCTTCCTTCCTTCCCAGAGCGTCAGTCCATGGCTTCCTTCTTCCCCAAGCACACGCATCAGTTCGCCCCCTGTGTCACCGTCAGTAGCAACGCCTTTGAGCACCGGTGGCCATGGCTGATGTTGCGATGCATTGCACGGTGATGACGACAGAAGCTACGACGCAGCGCCGGCGACGACGGCGAATGTGGTGATGCAGCGCCGCCGACGACGGGTATTGCAACGTAGCACGCGGCCGCCATGGCGGGAGCTGCGATGCAGCGCTGGCGACGAGACGGATGCTGGCGACGACGGTGCAGTGGTTGCTCCGATGCAACGCCGACGACAACGGCGAATGCCGCGATGCAGCACCTGTTGGGGAACGTGGTAATTTCAAAAAAATTCCTACGCACACGCAAGATCTTGGTGATGCATAGCAAGGAGAGGGGAGAGTGTTGTCCACGTACCCTCGTAGACCGACAGCGGAAGCGTTATCACAACGCGGTTGATGTAGTCGTACGTCTTCACGATCCGACCGATCAAGTACCGAACGTACGGCACCTCCGAGTTCTACACACGTTCAGCTCGATGACGTCCCTCGAACTCCGATCCAGCCGAGTGTTGAGGGAGAGTTTCGTCAGCACGACGGCGTGGTGACGATGATGATGTTCCACCGACGCAGGGCTTCGCCTAAGCTCCGCAACGGTATTATCGAGGTGTAATATGGTGGAGGGGGGCACCACACACGGCTAAGAGATCTCAAGGATCAATTGTTGTGTCTCTGGGGTGCCCCCCTGCCCCCGTATATAAAGGAGCAAGGGGGAGGCAGCCGGCCAAGGGGAGAGGCGCGCCATAGGGGGGAGTCCTACTCCCACCGGGAGTAGGACTCCTCCTTTCCTTGTGGGAGTAGGAGAAGGGAAGGGGGAAGGAGAAAGAAGGAAGGGTGCGCCCACCTTCCCTAGTCCAATTCGGACCAGGCCATGGGGAGGGGTGCGGCCACCTTTTGAGGCCTTTCTCTCCTTTCCCGTATGGCCCATTAAGGCCCAATACGAATTCCCGTAACTCTCCGGTACTCCGAAAAATACCCGAATCACTTGGAACCTTTCCGAAGTCCGAATATAGTCGTCCAATATATCGATCTTTACGTCTCGACCATTTCGAGACTCCTCGTCATATCCCCGATCTCATCCAGGACTCCGAACTCCTTCGGTACATCAAAACTCAATAAAACTGTCATCGTAACGTTAAGCGTGCGGACCCTACGGGTTCGAGAACTATGTAGACATGACCGAGACACGACTCCGGTCAATAACCAATAGCGGGACCTGGATGCCCATATTGGCTCCCACATATTCTACGAAGATCTTTATCGGTCAGACCGCATAACAACATACGTTGTTCCCTTTGTCACCGGTATGTTACTTGCCCGAGATTTGATCGTCGGTATCTCGATACCTAGTTCAATCTCGTTACCGGCAAGTCTCTTTACTCGTTCTGTAACACATCATCCCGCAACTAACTCATTAGTCATAATGCTTGCAAGGCTTATAGTGATGTGCATTACCGAGTGGGCCCAGAGATACCTCTCCGACAATTGGAGTGACAAATCCTAATCTCGAAATACGCCAACCCAACAAGTACCTTTGGAGACACCTGTAGAGCACCTTTATAATCACCCATTTTACGTTGTGACGTTTGGTAGCACATAAAGTGTTCCTCCGGTAAACGGGAGTTGCATAATCTCATAGTCATAGGAACATGTATAAGTCATGAAGAAAGCAATAGCAACATACTAAACGATCGGGTGCTAAGCTAACGGAATGGGTCAAGTCAATCACGTCATTCTCCTAATGGGGTGATCTCGTTAATCAAATGACAACTCATGTCTATGGCTAGGAAACATAACCATCTTTGATTAACGAGCTAGTCAAGTAGAGGCATACTAGTGACACTCTGTTTGTCTATGTATTCACACATGTATTATGTTTTCCGTTAATACAATTCTAGCATGAATAATAAACATTTATCATGATATAAGGAAATATATAATACTTTATTATTGCCTCTAGGGCATATTTCCTTCAGCACGGACGGCGACAGGTGTTACAACGCAGCACGTGGCAGCCATGGCGGGAGCTGCAATGCAGCGCTGGCGACAACGGCGGTTGCTCCGATGCAGCACCGGCGACGATGGCGCAGTGGTTGTTCCGATGCAGCACCGACGACTACGGCGAATGCCGCCATGCAGCGCCGGCGGCGACGGGTGTTGCAACGCAGCACGCGGTGGCCATGGCGGGAGCTGCGATGCAGCGCCGGCGATGACGGATGGTGCGACGCAGCACACCGCGGCCATGACGGAAAGCTCGCGTCGCAGCATCCGGCAGCCATGACGGAAGCTCACGATGCAGCGCGCGGTGATGATGGGGGAGCTGCTATGCAGCCACAACGAAGCTTCAATGCATACATGGTGGAGCTTAAAATGCTGGCACGACCGACGGGTCATCCCCTCCACAGCGGCGTTGGTGCTGCCTGTCTTCTCCCCTGCTGTGACAAACGAGAAGGGGAAAGAAAAAGAAAGGAGAGGTTGTAGATTTTGTGAAGAAGATAAGGTGGAGATGAAGGATGCGGTGGGCGGGCCGGTCCCCACTGGACACGTGGTGTGTGAAGAGAGAGGTTTACGGGAGAGAGTTTTCATCCGGCGAAAATACATCAACACTGAGCTATGGTACTGAATTGAACCTACTCAAGTGAGACAGCTTCGGAAGCCACAACTCAGGTGGAAAAACAATCAGAAGGAAGGCTCCCCTGCGACTACGAAGGATCCCCGCAACGACAGAGAGACAGACATGGAAAAAAAAAGAGGGGAAAAGAGCACATCGTACCAGCGACCGGCGGTGATTCCGGCCCCAACGGGAGGGCTCCGCTGGCATGCGCTATCCATATCTTCCTTCCTCCCGCTGCTCCCGGATGCACTCCACAGCCTACCCCCGTCCGCCCGCCACCTGCTCGGCGGTGGGGCGCCCAAGCCTACCTCCACCGCCCCCGCCTCCCTCGTCACCTACGCCCTGACCCTCGCTGTTCTGGAGGCAGCACCGATCATCTGCTAATCGCGGGCATAAGTGAATCCGAAGCACGCCCGGACCCTCGCTGTTGCCATCCGTCTCCTTCCATTAATCCTACATCTCAGTGGTGATGTCTCGGTCACCGCACGGAAGGTGTTTGACAGAATGACCAAGTAAGATAAGCGTGGCTTTCACAGTACTACTAAGTACTACTTTGTGTTTTCCTTTCTCTCTGTAATGTACTAATGTGAGTCTAACATCTCAAATGTGGTCTGTGACAGCGCCGAGTCCGCTCCACCTTCATGGCGGGCACATTGTGCTGTGCCGAATTTCCTGGAGAATGACACCTCGGCCTGCTACAAGAAACAGACCTTGCTTCCGGGAAGCACTCGGGTTACTTGACGAAATGCGCAGGAGAGAGAAACTGCGGTCGACCGCAACGACGCCGTGTGCGTAACATAACGTAACAACTTGCTTGCCTTCACTCTCTTCCAATTTTTCTGTCTGTAGATCAATGTCGTGTGAGGATGCATAGTTTGCAGCATGCCTAGGTTGAAGTTGCCTTCACTCTCTTGTTTTTAGGACAGACGTACCCACAAATTTCAGCACAGGACATAGGCGGTTCAGGATCCTGAACTTCCCATTGTTTCATGACCAAACCATCAAGGTTGTTGGCAGCCATCTTAAGGTAAAGCAACTCACCAAGCACTGGCAGGAGATTTTGTATCACAGACATGCTAGTTGAAAGGGTTAGCTTGGTGAGTTCACGAAACAAGGCAACAAAGTTAGGCAATGGGGCCAAGTTGGAGTTGCCTTGTAGCTTGAGCGAGCTGAGTAGGGCTGATTGGAACAACATGCAGAATGATACTCTGGTTGATAAATGTCTTGAAGTTTTCATCAGCTACAGTTTTCTTTCATGAAACTTTCTATACGAGTATAACACTAGATCAAGTACGATTCCAAAATGTTCCAGAATTTTGTGACCTTTTTTGCAATTTCTAAATTATTTTTTCACTTCAGGTGCATTGGGACCCGAGACCCATTGGGTATTTTCGGTATCGAATGCTTTTGGGTACTGCATAAGACTATTTACCACCTGGCAAATGTCTGCATGAAGGAGAGAGTGGGGTAAGTGCATGAGATGGACTGACCAGCCAACCGAGAGAGATTTAGAGAAGTGAGAGGTGAGTAAATGCAGTGAAGCATGGCTGGTGGCTGCTGGACGGACCAGATACATGGTATGTAATTCTTTTCTCTGAATCCCATGTCTCTCTATGATCCACTAAATAGGCACATCAGCCAAAAGCAGTACTGTTGTTCGGAGGGATCGTGGGTGCTTCTTTCCACGCCCACCCATCGAAAGAACCACTCCCTTTCTTGTTTACCTTCTCCCACACATCCAACGCATCGACCACTGATGAACAAACACATGAGCCAAAAGCATTACGTACTATTCCGATGGATTCGTATCTATCTTGACTGCTGTTGTTGGTCTTCCTCTGCTCCTCATCTCCACTGAGTGCTCCCTTAATCTCGTCTCAGTCCTCTCCTTCATTTCTAAGTTGTGAGCTGAAACTATGTGTTTATTGTTACAGTTTATCGTATGTTCATGATCCCTCGGTTTTGTAGGTAAGGTTTCAGGTTCTGTTACAGTTTAACGTATGCTCATGAACTGAAACCATGCTTTCCCTAGTATACTTGTACCCAAAGGCATTGAGGATTCACTACCAAACCGAAATTTTCAAACTGAACGGAGGGATTCAATTCTTTACCGGTTGCAAAGATGATAGGAGAAATTTTCAAACTATGCTAGTGAGTATAATTAATAGTGTCATTAACTCACAAATGCATGAAGGAGAGAGAGATGGTAAATGACTGAGAGGTGCGTGAGGGAGATACAGAGAAATGATAGGACCATATACAGTACTATGTGATTATTGTCTCTGAATCACTGTCTCTGTATGACCCACTGCACTGAATAATTACATGTGCCAAAAGCAGTACTATTCAGAGGCATCGTGGGGGCTCTGTATCTCTTGACTACTGCTGTTGTTGGTCTTTATCTCACTCCTTATCTCCACCACCGACAGAGTGCTCCCTTTCTCTCATTCTCATCTCAGCCCACTTCTCCATTACGCTGCCTGGAATAAGATCGATCCAGCTTCTTGTTTGGTGAGCTCATCCAACCTCCGAGCTCGCCCTTGACACCTGTGGAGTGCAGGTATATTTCTCTCCAGCTGAAGTACGCTTGGATCTAAAAACTTACTTCTCCTGCTTCACTGCTTGGGAATGGGAGTCTCATGGATTTGTGTTGGTTGAATCATTTGGGGTGGCAGTGGAACAGCTAGCAAGAACCATGGAGTTTCCGGACATTATTCAGAGCACCATGCATCGAATCCACTGACCTGGTAACTTCCTTGCTATTCTGCTCTAGTGAAATCTGCCACATCCCCACCTTCCTTGTTCATCTGCTGATTTCCCAGATTATACTTCCAGATTGAGTGAAGCGTCGTCTTGTCCCCTCACGAATCTGGCCTCTGGTGCCGCCGCTTTTGCTTCGTTGTCCGACGAGGCCACCGCCGCTGTGTTCTGCTCTGCCGTGAAGCACAAAAAGGTGGGATCTTCCTCTGCTCTTTCTCCACTGACGGCGCTCCGACCTTGACACCCGTGGCCGTGGAGTTGTATTTCCTGCCGTTTTTTTACCAGTTGTTGGATCTAAAAAGGGAGTTCTCATGCTTGAAAGTCTGATTTGTGTTGCCTGATTCCAGGGTGTCAGTGGAACAGCAAGCAAGAACTGTGGAGTTTCCACTCATTCAGAGCACGATGCCTCAAATCCACTGACCCGTCTTATTACTCTGCGCTGCCTGGTAAATTTAACTCATCTTCCTTGCTATTCTGCTCTTCTGAAATGTTTCACATTCCACACCTTCTTATTAATCCGTGCTGATTTGCTAGATTATAAACTCTTCCTCTTCCAGATCGAGTGAAGCCGACACTGCTGTGTTGCCGACGCTTCCGCTTCGTGAAGGAAGTGGATCCTCCAACGTGAAGGAGAGAAGTCAGGTAAGCTATAGTGCACTGTAATATGTAATTTCTGTAAATGTACAGTAAATTTGTAATTTGCAAATTAATTCAAGCCATTTTAGGCTTAATCATATGGATGTGAAGGAGGCAAAAGTTACGGCACTGTAGCTTACCTGATTTCTCTCCTTCATGTTAGAGGATCCAGATCGGTACCCTCTGCCTTGACCATCCAAAGAGGGCCAGCCGCTGTGCTCTGCTCTGCTGTGAAGCACCAAAGGCGGGCTTGGTCCAGATCTAGCTAAGTTCTAGTTTGCAACTCAGTTGCATTACAGCTCCTCACATTCATCGATTTGCAGATAAAGAGAGCTGCTCATGGAGGTCGTCACGGGTGCCATGGGCAGCCTGCTCCCCAAGCTGGGCGAGATGCTCATGGATGAGTACAACCTGCACAAGCGTGTCAAGAAAGACATCCGCTTTCTCTCCAGGGAGCTTGAGAGCATGCACGCTGCCCTCATCAAGGTTGGTGAGGTGCCACAGGACCAGCTCGACAGACAAGTCAAGCTCTGGGCCGACGAGGTCAGAGAGCTCTCCTACAACATGGAGGATGTCGTCGACAAGTTCCTCGTACGTGTTGACGGCATTCAGCCTCACGACGATGGTAGCAGATTCAAGGGGCTCATGAAGAGGATGATCGGCGTGTTCAAGAAGGGCAAGAATCACCATCGAATAGCTGACGCCATCAGGGAAATCAAGGATCAACTCAAGGAGGTGGCTGCTAGGCGTGACAGAAACAAGCTTGATGATATGGCTCCTAATCCTGTGGAAGCAGTTCCTATCGATCCTCGTCTTCGGGCTTTGTACACAGAAGCTACAGAGCTTGTTGGCATCTATGGGAAGAGGGATCAGGACCTCATGAGTTTGCTCTCCTTGGAGGGCGACGATGCCTCTAACAAGAAACTGAAGAAGGTCTCCATTGTTGGATTTGGAGGGTTGGGCAAAACCACTCTCGCTAAAGCAGTATACGACAAGATTAAAAGTGATTTCGGTTGCCGGGCATTTATTCCGGCCGGTCAGAACCCTGACATCAAAAAGGTTTTTCGGGATATTCTCATTGAACTCGGCAACCCTCATTCAGATCTTGCGATAATGGATGAAAAGCAGCTCATCGATAAGCTTCGAGAATTCCTTGAGAACAAGAGGTATGCATCACTTACGTCTGTTTCTACTATGCTAGTTGTACAAGTAATGTTGTACAGAGTATAAATATATTGTACGTCTCACGCGGAAGGGTTCAGAATATTTTTTTCAATAAGGTCACCTTTACCGACATATGCAGTTTACGCTAAACTATAAATATTATAGGTATAAATTTCAGGCATATATAAGTACATATGTTTGGTTCTTCCATCCTTTATCAAAATAAGGTCACTTTTCTTGTTGCATTTGTTAATATGGCAGAAACATATTGGCATCGGCCCAAAAAATCCATCCAAACATTTTACATTTCACCAAAGTGAGTGTAATGATTAATGACAACTTTAACATATAATACACCAAAAAGAAAATAAGGAAAGAGGAAGATAAATATTACAAAATTTAAATTAAACTTATTTCTATCTCTGTTCTATCCACACAGTTTTAAAACACATACTTTAAAGGGTGGCAACGCACACCAAAGGCTACCCCTGAAAATTCCTAAAATATTGTATATTTGATCGACGACCAAACAAGAAGTTAAAATTGTCTCTTCATTATAACATTATATTTTCATGCATGCCTTTTTTTGGAAACCTACTATCAGCATAATATAGACGAAAGGATAATGCCACACTATTTAAGTCTCCAAGAGGTTCATTAGCTGTCATATATGTATCAAATTGGTGGGCCAATATGCACCAGGGTCTTTCTGATATATCTAACTCACCATTTGAACTTCTGTAGTTATAGTATTCTATGTATGGTCGCTGATCCAACAACTTGCTATTTGTGCTTTACTCCCTTGAATCTTAAATATTTATTCTTTTTTTGGAGGGCATCTTAAATATTTATTCATTTTGTTCATCATCTGATTGGAGGCTCATAATGCATGCTTCATGAGAATCAGATTATAGAGTTTGAGATGCATGCTCTTACTAGTTTGTTTCTGAATATATGCCCTTGTAGATGTATAGTTCCACCCATATATTCATATGTGATGTGTGTAGACCTTACACCGATACTCTGAACTAATGTAGGTATCTCGTCGTAATTGATGATATATGGGAAGAAAAATTGTGGGAAGGTATCAACTTTGCTTTCTCCAATAGTAATAATCTAGGCAGTCGGCTAATCACCACAACCCGCATTGTCAGTGTCTCCAATTCATGTTGCTCGTCCGCCGATGATTCCGTTTATCAAATGAAACCTCTTTCTACTGATGACTCCAGAATGCTCTTCCATAAAAGAATATTTCCGGACGATAGTAGATGTCAAAATGAATTTGAACAAGTGTCTAAAGACATATTGAAGAAATGTGGTGGAGTACCACTAGCCATCATTACTATTGCTAGTGCTTTGGCTAGTGGCCAGCAGGTGAAACCAAAGTGTGAGTGGGATATTCTGCTCCAGTCCCTTGGCTCTGGACTAACAGAAGATAATAGTTTAGAGGAAATGCGGAGAATACTATCTTTCAGCTATTATAATCTACCCTCTCATCTGAAAACTTGTCTATTGTACCTATGTATATATCCAGAAGATAGCAAGATTGATAGAGATAGACTGATATGGAAGTGGGTGGCCGAAGGATTTGTCCACCATGGAGATCAAGGGACTAGCCTGTTTTTGGTCGGATTAAACTACTTCAACCAGCTCATTAATAGAAGTATGATCCAGCCAATATATGATTATAAAGGCCAGGTATATGCTTGCCGTGTACATGATATGGTTCTGGACCTTATCTGCAACTTGTCACATGAAGCAAAGTTTGCGAAGTTATTGGATGGTACTGGGGATAGCATGCCTTTACATGGCAATGTTCGTCGTTTGTCCCTTCAAGATAGAAATAAAGATGATCAAGGCACACCTCTCAGAAATTTCACGGGTATATCACAAGTGAGGTCCATTACTGTCTTTACATCTGCTATTAATATCATGCCAGCCCTGTCAAGGTTTGAAGTTCTGCGTGTACTTGATTTGTCGGGCTGTAATCTTGGAAAAAGTAGCAGCGAGCAACTTAACCTAAAGGGTGTTGGACACTTAATTCACCTGAGGTACCTTGGTCTATTAGGTACCAAAATCAGTAAGCTCCCGGCTGAGATAGGAAACCTGCAGTTTTTGGAGGTGTTGGATATTGGAAGCAATTTTGAGCTACATGAATTGCCGTCCACTGTTTGGAATTTGAGAAGATTGATGTACTTAAATGTTTTTCCCTGTAAGTTGGTTCCAGCTGGTGTGTTGCAGAATCTGACATCAATTGAAGTGTTGAGGGGGATCTTGGTCTCTCTAAACATTATTGCGCAAGAGCTTGGCAACCTGGCAAAGCTGAGGGAGCTTGAGATTCGGTTCAAGGATGGTAGTTTGGATTGGTATGAAGGTTTTGTGAAGTCTCTGTGCAACCTACATCATATCGAAAGCCTAATTGTTAGTTGGAATACAAAAGAAACATCTTTTGAACCGATGGATCTCTTGGGAGAACGCTGGGTGCCTCCTGTACATCTCCGAAAATTTGAGTCGTGGATGCCCAGCCAACTCTCTGCACTGCGAGGGTGGATAAAGAGAGACCCCTCGCATCTCTCAAACCTCTCCAAGTTAATCCTCGGGTCAGTGAAGGAAGTGCAGCAGGAGGACGTGGAAATCATTGGGGGGTTGCTGTCCCTTCGCCATCTCTGGATAAAGAGCACCCACCAAACACAACGGCTGCTAGTCATCCGTGCAGATGGGTTCCGCTGTATGGTAGACTTTGGCTTGGATTGTGGATCAGCAGCGCAAATAATGTTTGAACCAGGAGCTTTGCCGAGGGCGGAAAAAGTTGATTTCAGCCTTGGCGTGCGGGTGGCGAAAGAGGATGGTAACTGTGGTTTTGATGTGGGCCTGCAGGGGAACCTGCTCTCCCTTCGGTGGTATGTCAAGGTTTGGTTGTATTGTGGTGGAGCGAGGGTTGGGGAGGCAAAGCAAGCGGAGGCTGCGGTGAGGCACGCCCTCGACGCCCATCCTCGGATTCATATTGCTATGGAGCCACGTATAGCAAAAGGTACTCATGCTGCACCTAACTAATCACTTGTGCACATACGTATGTGTTTTTTTCTAAATGATGGACTGACCTTATTACTTTTTGCATTGGTTTTGATATCTGAATCAACCAAGATGCTCATGACGACGATTTGTGTGAGGACGTGGAGAACTAATTTCTGATGCAGAGCGACTCACATTGCATCAGATGTGCTCTCAGGTATGTAGCAGATATTTGCCTGTTATGTTTTCCATCTTTTATTTGCCTGTTATGGTTTCCATCTTTCTCCATCGTCTAGAGCTCAGCTTGTCGTCCTATTGATCAACTATGCTATAGTGGCTGTATGGAAATTAGAAACAGATTAATTTATCTACAAAAATTGCTAGACGTAAGTATCTGATCAGAAAACTGAACTTGGCAGTGTAGTGTGAAACTTGCCCGATCTCTTTCCTGGCAAGGGCTGATAAAATATAAGAATTATTTTATGCAAATTTGTAGAAGGATAGTAAGAAAGGGGAACTGGGGATAGAACTAGATTTTGGGAAGATTTATGGACAGGGGGTGCTGTTTAAGGTGACCAGTACTCCAGGTTATACAACTTATCAATATATAAGCATATCTCTGTGGCTAGAATGCTACACGCTAATTTCACTGCTCTAAAATTTAGCGGGGATCTGTATGGTGAAACTGCTGAGCTATCACATCAATTTCTTGCTGATCGTGAAGATTTTAGTCTTGAGGAATGAGCAAGATTCGTGTAGATGATCCCGTAAAAAAAGGTTAATGTGAATGGCTTTTAGAGAAGAATGTTGTGGTTAGCATTCACCACTATTTCTGTTGATTCAGAAATGAGCAAGATCATAGTATTTTTGTGGTTAGCATTCAGAAATAGTATCAGCACAGTTAATCTGAAGCGTCGAGGTAGTGTGGTATAGGAAAGTGTCTTTTTTATACCACACTATAAGGACTTCGATTTTTTGCTGATCGTCAAGGTTTTAGTCCTGAGGAATGAGCAAGATTCATGTGGATGTCCCCACCAAAAAACATTCATGTAATGGCTTTTAGAGAAGAATGGAGTATTTTCTGTGCATCCTATATTTATAGCTTTGAAAGGTGAACAAATGAAATGACCATAAGAGAAATTTTGGTATGTAAAAGGTCCACTTAAGATCATACTAGTATTTTTGTGGTTACCATTCAGAAATAGTATCAGCAGAGTTAATCTGAAGCGTCGAGGTAGTGTGGATATTAGATGTTTCAGATTAACTCTTCTGAGTAATGATAATGGATTGAAAAATATTTCCTATGCCACACTACATCGACGCTTCAGATTAACTCTGCTGATAATTGCTTGAAAAATATTTTCCCTATGGATATTTTGTTGGGCCACTCTGTTCAGATTGGGAACTCTGTTCTATAGCTCGTTGAAATAGTATCATTGAAGCTTTTTATTGGTCTATCATTGCTTGAAAAATAGTATCATTGCTTGATAATTGCTTGAAAAATATTTTCCCTATGGATATTAGATGTTTTTGTGGTCTATCTTACAGAGAAGAATTGCACGATATGCAGGTAGCAGGGGCACGGGACGGTGGGGTTACTGCTGGTGGCATCAGAGATGAATGTTTCACAAACATTTTGGGTGGGCGCTGGCCGTGCAAAGGTTTCGAACTTTGCTGGAAGTTGTGTGATGAACTTCTTTTAAATGGCAGTCACTTGCAGATTGCTTGGTTTTGTAATGAATAAGTAAGGGTGTTGGGGTGAATTGGTCCTTACAAGGATAGCTTTGCTTTGCTTTACTTGAGGGCCATCGTTGCTCCTCTGTTTTGCATGTTGTTGTCACATGGGAGGGCTAGCCCATGGCATGCTGGTGTTTTTTGTTTTTAAGCTGAACTGGATAAACCTGAGGGTGTATTATCAGTTTCGTGATGAATGAAATCTGAGCTCTTTAATTCAAATAAGAACTGCGGTTTACTGTTGGAACTGTTACATAAAAATTACTCCCTTCCGTCTGGAATTACTAGAATTTACTAGTTTTACCATTTTAGCGTGTATTATCTTTTTTTAGAAAAGGAGGATGACCCCCGGCCTCTGCATCTGGAAGATGCATACGGCCACTTTATTGATTATTCTCGAGGACCTTACAAAGTATTACAACAATGAGCCTGAATCCACCATCTTGGCAACACATGCCGCTACTCCTATCCAAAATGATGAAGGGGTGCTAGCTGGGCCACTACCCAAACCACTCACCTAAGCCTAACATCAAAAGCCGGAAGCCGAAACATATTCGGAAGCCCCGGCCGAGCCACATACCGGGTCTGGGGCACAATCCGGTCAGACGCACTCGTGTGTCGTCGCCGCCATCTTCCACAGGTCCGTCTTCAGATCATATTGAGGCTTCTACCTTGTCTGGCCACTCTGCCATCGACGTCATCATGACGCCAGAAACCTCCTCCTGCGCGAGTCCATCTCCGTGCATCGGGCGGCGAGCCTCCACAGCGCCATGCCGCCGATCTTCGCCGCCATCAATGAGTGAGATGAAGTACCGCTCCACCATGGCATGTACAAGGTGAGGAAGGGCGAGGTCCCCATCGGAGACACGGCCGGAAGAGAAGCATCGCAGCCCCGAGACACTGCCCGGAGCTGCGACGCAGTAGATCAGGCGAGCCGCCACCAGGAACCAGACAAGCTCGCCATGCACACCCAGCATACCCATGCCCAAGTCGACGCCGCCACTTAGCCACCGGGGCTAGGGTTTTCACCCGGGCGCAGGGGGGAGGCAGGGGAGGTTTAGCCTCGGCGCCGCCACCAAGGAGGGAATGGCGTCCGGGACGCCATCGACGCCGTGACCGCCATCGGCGGCCAAGGGTTTCCCCCGGCCAAGCACCCTGCCGCCACCTTCGAACCAGCCACAACATCAGCAGGCGCGTGTACGCCGGAGGTCATGCATCACGAGCGGACCAGATCGCCTCCGATCTGACGAGGGGAGCCCGGGGCCTCCCCGCGCCATGACCTGCGCCCACCAGGACCTCGCTGCCCGCGCAGCCGAGGGGATCCGGCCTACCTCACCGACGAGCACTCCCCGCCGCCGGAGGAGCGCCGTCAGCACCAGCGAGGCCGCCGCCTCAGATCCGGACCCTCACCACCGAAAGGGAGCGGTCAGATTGGGGGGGGGGGGGGGAGGGCTGGATCCAGCCAAGTCGCCCCGCCGCCACCATCCCGGGAGCCGACGCCGGCTTCGCCGGCCGTTCCTCCGGTGGCGGCGAGGTGGGAAGGGTGTAAGGCCGCTGGATCTGGGTTCCCCCGTCGCCGCCAGGGAGGGCGACGCCAGAAAGCAAACATATCTAGAGTGTGCTTCCATTTCAGCATCAAGTAATTCCGGACAGAGGTAGTAGTATTGACTAGTTTTACCAACATGTTTCTGTTACATACAAATGGGAAGTGTGCTTCCAACTACACGTGCTATTTTTAGAGTGTGCTTCCAACTAACAAGCATGTGTACCCCATGGCTGCAAATTATTTTCATATGTTTGAAGCCTAAATCTGACGGTGACAGAAAGGGCTATATAATACTGTCATCACTTCCATATCCATTTCTGACCATCACATTAAGCAAACTGCCATAAGTGATGTCTCTCTCATACATCTTCATAAGGGCATATTTTTTGGCAGCATCTTTAGAAGGAAACTGAAAATATAATGACCATGGCTCCTCAGGCCTACAGAACACAAAACATATTAAAACATATTAATGACCATGACATTTGCAGTAACATTTTCAGGCCTACAGAACACAAATCAAATTCAGGACCATAAGATCTATGCCACAAGAGCCAACAAATGCAGAATAAACTATGATACATTTAGTAATTCAGAAAAAAAAACAAAGAAAAAACTTCATTTTCATCTAGGCATAGGAGCTTCCTCCCCGAACGAAGCAGTATTGCTACAAGTAACCCTAGGTATCCTAACTAAGCGAGTACTCTAACTAAGCAGTATTGCTAGAACCCTAACCCTAGGTTTTTTGCACTAAGATTTACCTGGGTGGAGATGGATGCCCGGGGGGTACTTCCTCCCCCAACGAATCAGCCGCCGCCGACGCCTTCTCTGCGTCCGCAGCAGCCTTCTCTGCCTCCTCCGCATACTACGACGGCGGCGGCAGGACAACTTTTCCCCAATCCGCCGTCGAGTGCGAATCGCCATCGGGGCTGGGACCCAACTTGGCAACGGGGTCGCATTGCGGCCGGCGGCCACCGGAAGAACGACCACCGCCGCCGGAGCCGTCGAGACCTTCTCCGCCATCGCCGCCGCCAGAGCTGGTCACCATGAGCAGAGCGGGAGGAACGCGCGGGAGGGAAACTGAATCGGGGATTGGAGGACGAAACGGCGGGGCGGCGCCTAATACACGTGCGCGGAAACGGCCGTCAACCCTCGTCTAACGTCGTCCGTCAGCCCACGCCACGTCGACCCGACAGGTGGGCCCGACCTGTCGGATTCGCTGTTTCCGCGGCTAAAACGGCCCGTCAATGCTCCTCGTTACCAATTAGTCCCAGAGTTGGTGGTTTTTTGTGACATGGCTCAAATGTGGTACTGACCTGTTACCCTAACCCCAAGTGTGGTGGTTTTGGGTAAATAACTCTACGTCCAGCCTCGTCAGTCAGGACAAATGATTTCTGGCCTCATCGGTAGCAGAAAAGGGAAATGATCTCTTGGCCTCGTCGGCCAAGGAGAAGGTGCGTCCAGCCTCATCGGCCAGGAAAAATGATTTCCGGCCTGGTCGGTCGCGGAAAAGGGAAATGATCTCTTGGCCTCGTCCGCCAAGGAGAAATATGTCTGGCCTCGTCAGCGAGGACTTATGAATATTTCCGGCCTCGTCGGTCGCCGAAAAGGATTTTGCTGCAAGAGACTTGCTATGAAATATCCAGCCTCGTCAATGATCAAATAAGGCGTTGGTACTATTAATTATTTGCAAATGGTGTGAACAATTTAACTTAAATCATGGAGCTATGGTCGTCAATGCATCACTCGATGATCTTGAGTGTGGTATCAAAATATGGGATTTTGCCGCAGCTCAACTCACTCCCAAACATAACATGGAGCTAATGGAACTCCTCGTCGTACCACTCGACCACCGCATGATCCGAGTGTGCGGGGGTCCATGCAGAGAGCATCTCCACTGTCATGATCGGATTGGACTTTTGCAATGCGTTCACGAGTCAACCTGCTACACCTCCAAATGTTTCAGAAACTCATCATGCTTAGGAGGGAACACATTTCTAAGTGTAGTCATGTTATTGCTATGACTCCGCAAATATACAGTCGCCTGTGCTATTTTAAAATGATACTCTGATGCCACACATAATCTGAGAATTTTATAGTGCACCTCAGATCATGTCTTTGTCAACCGGAAGTTTCAGGGCCTAATTCATAATGGTTTGCCCGTGATAATTTTCTAAGTGTGGCCGTGCAGGTTCTACGCATCAGCAAGCGGATCCTGATCTCAGCAATTCTCTAAGGGTATTCCCATACACCGATGGGGCTGAAAATGTTACACGGCCTTCCTTGGCGTGTTTTCTATCTCATGAAATTTGCAGCTCAAAACACCATGCTCACTTTTTTTTAGAAAAGGAGGATGACCCCCGGCTTCTGCATCTGGACGATGCATACGGCCACTTTATTAATTATTATCACAAGACCTTACAAAGCCATACAACAGCAAGACTAAAGGCACCGTCTAAGCAACAACTGTTGCTACACCTATCCAATTGATGAAGGGGCGCAGATAGTCTGGGCTAATACCAAACACACATCGCAGCCAAATCTAAACATCTAAGACCTCAGGTCCCAACCAAGACGCCTGCCGGGTATGGGGCACCTACCAGTCCGGCGCACTCCTCAACCAGGACGACTGCCGGGTATGAGGCCGCCGCAGCCACCTGCCATCAATCCATCTTCAGAGCTGTACTGTTAAATGTACCGTGCCAGGTCTCTCTTCCATCGACGCCACCACGACGCCCGACAGTGTCGTCCTCCTGCGCGAGTCCATCCTCCCACAGCGAACTCCAAATCCGCACTGCGCTACGCTGTCAAGATCCGTCGCCATCAGTGTGTAGGATGAAGCACCGCTCCACCAAAGAATTTGTCCTCTGGTCCCTCGATCACGTGTGTACCTCCAAGAATGACGCCCCCAAGGGAGGAATGACACCCGAGCGCCGCCGTCATCCGATCATCCGATCTAGGGTTTCCCCCGGACGTAGCAGAAAGCGCCGCCACCGCCGGCCTTAGCAGAAGCCGAAGGCAAGTTTTCACCCAGATGATTTCGAAGGGATCCAACTCTCGTGCACGGGCAGGCATCACCACCAACACCACCAGGCATACCCTGGAGTACCGGCAGATCAACGAGCCGCCGACACCACCGCATCCAGATCGCCGGCCACGCCGGGCCGCTGCCATCCCCCGCGCCGTCCGGGTCAGAGACGGACCCGCCGACCGCGCACAGGGACCGCCGCCGCCTGCACACGCCGAAACGCCGCCGAGAGCCCAGCGCCCGCCACCGCTTGCCGAAGCCAACCGCCGCCCGAGCACTGGCGCCACTGTGGAGCCATTAGATCGGGGCGGAGGACGTCGCGCGTCGACCATCCTCGCGGACCCCACCGCACGCCCGAGCGCCGGCGCCACCGCGACGCCATCAGATCGGGAGGAGAAGGAGCCCGCGCCTCGCCGCCCCGCGCAGACCACGCCGCTGCCATCGCCGCAGCGCCACCACATGGGAGCCCCGCAGATCCGCCGGCGGCCCGACCTGCCGCCGAGCCGAGAGCCACCGCGAGGGCCGGCCGTCCCGTGCCGCCCAGGAGCCTCGCGAGGAGGGAGGGAGCCCCGCCGCCGCCGACGCATGCACGGGCTTTGCCCGGCAGCGTCCCCTGGCGGTGGCGAGGGAGAAGGAAGGCGAGAAAGGGGACGGTTCACTGTCTGGAATAAATCACGGATTAAAGCCATGATGACTGTAATCATCATGGACGAAAATTGCATTGCTGACTTGATTTTCCATCCGCAAACATCATGCATGTGCATGCCATATTTTCATCTTCCTTGGTACACACCTGTTTTCTATTTGCTTCTTCTCTGGGGACAAGCATCAAGCCCAAAATATTTGCTTACTCTTGTGGGCACATGCATCAAGCCAACCTATTTTACACACTTGCGGAACCTGTTCGCCCTTTTTTTAACGGAAACGATAAGTGCCGAACGACCTGTATTTTTTGGATGACAGCCCGAACGCCCTAGCTGCCGTCCGATTATCTGCACAAATCCTAGAGCACGTCTTAGTGCCAAGTCAGCAAAAAAATTGTTCGGGATTTTCTTGAACTGACCGAACGGCCACGTCTCCTCCCCCTTCCCTTATCCATTCAGCCACACACACAGGCCACTCACACCACAGTAGCAAGGCGGATGGAGCGGCGCCTCCGGTGATTCCCAACGGGCATTGCAGGGGGGGAGCTGCGATTCCCGGCGTGCACAGCCAGGGAGAGGGGCGATTCAGGCGGTTCCGGCGGACAACGGAGGCGGAGGCCCGGCGACGAGCTTCCTGGGACAGTGCCATGGACGCATACGCGATTGGGCGACACGAGGTCTCCTCCCCGGCGGCGTCCTCTCGTCGGTGAAGAGGGAGTCGCCCACCACGGGCTCTCGCCGCAGTGTGAGGAGTCGCTGGTGGAGGTCCCGCTCGCGGAGGGGAGCGACGACGAGTCCCCATGATTTTGCAGAGGGAGGGGGCGGTGCCGTCTTCAGGTGAGGCGGGGCGTGCCTATGGCGCCGCCCACGAGCCGGAGGCCCTCCTCAATTTGCGCATGCTCGCTTGCTCTTCCACGCCGACGACGAGGAGGACCTCTTCCTCTTCCGAGACGACGACGGGGACCGATGAGGCGCAAGGTGGAGGCGTCGGTGACGACGGGGCCGGGCTCCGCCTGCTGCATGCTCACGCAGACAATAGACGCCATGGAGCTGAATTCAAGGTCTCAACATTTTTTTTGTTATTTGTTGTCATTTTCTCAAAAGTTGCCATGTCTCAACATTTTTCTTCTCTCAAAATTGGCCATGGAAAAAAAAAATCTTTAATTAAGATATTCAAAAACATGGCAAACTTGCCATGGCAAATTAAGATGTTAAAAACATGAAAACTTGCCATGACAAATTTCTCAAAACTTGCCATGTCAAGTTAAGATGTTAAGATGTTCAAAAAATGGCAAACTTGCCATGGCAAGTTAAGATGTTAAAAACATGAAAACTTGCCATGACAAATTTCTCAAAACTTGCCATGTCTCAACATTTTTCCATCTCTCAAAATTTGCCATGGCAATTTCCTTTAATTAAGATGTTCAAAAAATGGCAAACTTGCCATGGCAAGTTAAGATGTTAAAAAACATGGCAAAACTTGTTGCCATGTCTCAACATTTTTCCATCTCTTAAAATTTGCCATGGCAATTTCCGTTAATTAAGATGTTCAAAAAATGCCATGGCAAATTTATTGTAAAGAGCATGGCAAGTTTTTGTTTTAAATATGATGGCAAATTTACATTTTTCAGAACATGGCAATTTTAACTATGTAGCACAGTACATATATTTGTATAGCCATGGCATTTTTCAATTTATTTCCATGACAAAAGTACTCCCCTTTTGCCATGGCAAAAATCAACCCATTTTTGCCATGGCAAATTTTTACTCCATTTTTGCCATGGCAAGTTTAACTCCATTTTTTTCATATCAAAAATACTTTTATTTTCACATGGAAAATTTTAGGTTAAGTCGCCATGGCAATTTTTAGTATAAGTTGCCATTGCAAATTTATTGCAGGGAGCATGTCAATTTTAATTCAAATATTATGGCAAATTTAAATTTATAGGACATGGCAAATTTTACTATGTAGCATCTTAAATATACTTGTGTAGCCATGTCATTTTTTAATTTAATTCCATGGCAAAAAGTACTACTTTTTTGCCATGGCAAAAAATTAAACTATTTTTGCCACGGTAAATTTTTGCTCCCTTTTTGCCATGGCAAATTTAGCTCCATTTTATGCCATGGCAAACTTCTTTAATTAACATGTTCAAAAACATGTCAACTTGCCATAGCAAAGTTATAGTTGTTCGAAAACATGGCAAACTTTGCCATGGCAACTTATGTTGTTAAAAAACATGGCAACCTTTTTGTAGATGTTCACAAATATGAATAAAAGACCATGGCAATTTAAAATGTTCAAAAACATGGCAAAGTTGCCAACTTGCCATGGCAAACTTTAGTATGTGCCAAAACATGGTAACTTTTCTTAGAGAGTTTTTCTGGGGTTTTTTTCGTGTTTCGGTATCTAAATGGGCCTGTTTTTGTTATGTCACTCGTGCAACAGGCCCACGGTGGTGTCTTTGTTAGGCTTTTTTTGTTGCATACGTGGTAAGTGATGAGTTTCTGGAAGTGTTCGGGCTGAGAGAGCTCCTGGGCTGAACGAAATCGTTCGGTCGTTCCCCTGTCCAGCGCGAACGATTCGTTCGGGGCGATCCCTCCCCAGACCGAACGTTCGGCCATTATCGACGTCCTTTTTTAATTGACCCTGTCCATCGCATGTACATGTATGGGTTGGCGAACCAATACCATGATCGGTGTAAACCGATCAAATCTTCGGACACGGCCTTGTTCATGACCTACACCATTGTGGGCTGTGAATCTGTTTGCCTTCTTCATGTGAAATCTGTACGCCATAAGTTTGCACCTGTCTTTGTTTAGATCGGCGAACCAATCTATATTTACAGAGGCATCATATTCTGAGGCAACTTTCATCTGCAGCCAGCATGTTGGATTGGACGAGCCAGTCCTAATCCGAGGCAACGAGGAGTCGGAGCAAGAGAAGGAAACACCATCTTAATCTCACCTTTCTTACCGAGTGTGGCCATATCGATGGGAGTTATGTGTGAGTTTAAGGTGCATGCTTATCCAATTGCTACCAACCAGACGTGTCTATTTCTCATGTATTTTGCTGGCTGTTAGCCGGGCCCAAGCAATACGCGTGCATGTATCTTCAAAAGATAAGCAACCGAGTTGTCAACGCCCTTAAACAACGTGTCAGGCAGATTAGAGGGCTCTGGCCGGAATATTTTATTCATGCAGAATAGTATTGAGGAGTATTCCTACGTAAAAGCACTCATGCTAATGCTTGTGATTGGCCCTTGTAATTAGCATGCCCATGTAACGTAGTTCTTGCCCGTTGCATCACTGTCAAAATAAACAAGCTCAGACTTGTATATTTTTCTTTGACCGCAAACTTGTACGTCTGATCATCATATATCGCCAGCTTGGGGTTGTACAAATTTTCATCGTACACTCCCATGATCATAAATTCCAGGATTCCTCTCGGTGTACACCACATACCTGTTCCACTTCATCTACATAAATAAACAAACAAGCTAACAAGTCAATTTTATAGTTATCCAAACGCATGCATAGAGCAAAGTCACATCATAATCTTCATAGCATATTAGACGATACAAATGACCATGTTGCACAGTTCACTAATAGTTCGGAAGCAAAAGTTTAGCTCCATCATAGCAACTTCGAAATTAAGTTCACACGCATCGATCATATAGATCACATGAAGTCAGTGCACTAGTTGTTCAAAAATGAAAGTTCAGCTCCATCACGAGCTATCCTCGCCTTCCATCCTCTTCGTGATCTCGGCTTGGGTGGTCCTCGCAGATTTGACGACTGCTCTCATGCACTATCGGCGGCTACTCTAGCACTCTCGTCGGCTGCTCTAGCACTCTCGTCGGCTGCTCTAGCGCTCTCAGAATATGCCTGGGCATCCTTGATGGCTGCTCGAGCACTCTCGACATAGGCAAGCACGATCTCCGTGTACTGAGCCACCCTCCGGGCGATGTCTACGGCAGTAGGAATTCCGTCTATGGGTGTAGAAGTCCTGACGATGCCTCTTGGCTTCTCCATCTAAATTGCAATAACAATTTGACATTTAGATAAAACATTTAGATGTCTTCATAAGTAGCTCATCCATAAAAAAGTAATAAATTTACGGAAAAAAAAACAGCATGACCTTTGAGAGAAATTGGACATATTCTGTTCCAGAAATTAAGCGAAACGGAACTTAGTTCACGCTTCACAAAAACATTGGCACTAACTATGAATACCCCGGATCATGAAAAAAAATAATGTACCATATGTTCATCCGATGGTAGTACAGTTTGTGGCTAATTTTTTTAAATAATACATTTTTTTATTAGTTTTCATAAATATTACGTTGGATAAAAAAATTTCAAAAATAATACACCGTCGGCCCACAGCAGGCCGATTGGACTCCAGCCGGCCTACAGCTGGCCGACTGGCCCCTGTCGGCCCACTGTGGGCTGATTGGGCCCTGTCGGCTAGCTGTAGCCCGACTGGAGCTAATTAGCTCGCTGTGGGCTAATTGTTTTTGCAAAAAAAGTAGGCATAAAAAATATATGTTTAAAAAAATATTAATTATGTAATTAAAAAATGTTAAACGTGTATAAAAAAATGTTCCTGATGTATACAAAAAATGTACAATATATATGCAAAAAAGTGGACATAAAAAATATGTTTTAAAAAGTGTTAAGCATGTATTTAAAAATTGTGAAATGTGTGTATAAAAAATGTTCCTTATTTATACAAAAAATATAGAATGTGTATGAAAAAAGTTGACACTAAAAAAATATGTTTGAAAAAAAATGTTAATCATGTATTTGAAAAAATGTATTATTTAAAAAAAATTAGCCAGTTTGTGTAGCACATGCACGCATTCAATTTCAAGACATTTACTTATGAAGATTCAGTGGTATATCATACAACAAATTTTAGCTACACTAATAAAATGTTGTATTATATTTTTATCCATATGTAGTACATTTTAACTACACTAATACAATCACCATTAACAGAGAGGCCGAGTTGGACGAGGCCGAGGTCGATGGCGGAGGCGTCGGCGGATGGTGAGTTCAACGGAGACGAGGACGACGTTGGATGCGGAGGAAGGCGTGGGCGAAGGTCACGGGGAAGTAGTTCGAGGTGGCTTTGCACGGTGACACCGACGAACTTTGAGGCGGGGATGGACGGCGCGGGTGATGGGGAAGATTGGCTCGACGCCGTTCAAGGTGGTGGACCGCGACCTCGCCAGTAGCGACGGAAGACGACATGACGCGGGCGACGGCGAGACAAAGGGAAGAAAGGTTCGGGAATGGGATCGGTGGATAAGGGCGTGTATAACAGTGACGGGCGTAGGGCGGAGCCCACCACCGCAGTACATGCGCGGTAGGCATCAACGCGACCAAATATAGTTGTTGCGGGCGACAACAAGAACCCGCACCCGTGCTCTGAAAATATTTGAATTTTTTGCGCACGTGGGTACCCAAATATAGCTGTAGGGGCCAATAGTAGCTGCCCGCCACAGGTGCGCAATGTAACTGTGGTGGGTGCGCAACCTCGCCCGCCACAGCTGCTTGTCACCCATGAAGGAATTAGATATTGCATAGCTGTGGCGGTTCTCCGGCCGTGCCCGCCACTGTTACCTGTGTAGCCGTGGCGAGCTCCTCTTAGCACCCGCCACTGCTTGTTCTCAAAAATAGTTGTGGCGGGTGCCCCGCCACATCCGCCACTCATTTGGGTTCACCTGTAAGCCATTTCCCAGTAGTAAGAGTACTCGCCGGCGCATGGGGGACGGATGCATGGACGACAACATTGTGCTCGTGCACATTGTGTTCGTTGCCTCAATGCAGCTTCCTTGTTGCGGCACTCCTCGTTACCTTTTCTCAGTGGCGGAGACAGGGGGGACCAGCAGGGGCCCTGGCCCCCCTAACACAATTGATTTAAGCCTAATATACATATGAACAAGTGATTATTTGCTATGAAAATGGTGTATTATGGTGGGCTGGCCCTCCGTGATAAGGCTCAGCAACACTCGGCCCTCCTCATTCTTTTTTCCTGGCTCCGCCACTGCCTTTGCTTGCCCCCTCCTTGCATGCCACAGCTCGGCAAGGTCACAACCACCTAGGAGTCCCGTTTGTGGGAGAGAGATTACCCTCGTCTCTCGGTGGCGAGCATCACAAGAAGCAACAGTATGCCGTGGCGGCGAGCAGCAGCAGTACATCTTGCTTTTTTGTTTTGGAAACTGCCAAGGTAGTTATTACTTCCCCCTTCCCGTAATAGAAGATCATTTTGCAAGCTAAAACAGCTTGCAAAACGATCTTATATTATGAGACGGAGGGAATATATGTGATTATACAGGCCTCATGTATGGAAGCTGTGTGTATTCACGAAGTTGTCAAGGAAAGTGAACATTGATGGAGGGATGCATCCAACGCTCCAGCAAACTTTCATCAACAGCCATCCCCTGGTGTGATGAAAAGCTAGGGATCAAACTAACTGGTTTTCTTATCACACATGCATCATTCACTCAAATCGTTTGTATTGTTACTACGTATTGCACATGGTTTCCTTTATTTAGCCGTGTCCAAAGAATGATCGACACGGCATGTTCATGGAACTTTTTTCTTGAATCACATGATCAATTTTTCTACATTGTATAACTTTCTAAACGTTCACTAGCATATTTCTAACACATGAAGATTTTTCTAAAATGTCATGAACATTTTTATTGAATATTATCAATATTTTATAAAATTTGCACAGACACTTCTTTCACACTACGTGATTTTTTTTAAATGTACAATTATCATGTTTAAGAATTGAAGTAAATTATTGTTTAGAATATATGTACTTGGAATATTTAAAAAGAAAATCAACAGAAGCTCCCCCGGATATCGGGCCCATCTGTGCCCGTGTGCAGAAACACGTTGCAAGGTATTTAAGTAAGGCCAGGGCCCATTATGCGTAAAGGGTCAGTCTGGTACTGGCCAGAACTGAACCACAGTTTGGCAAAAAAGAGCAAGAATATCTTTGATTTTCGCCCATGGAAGGAGGATTTATTTTAGGAAATCCAAAAAGCAATTTAGTGTTCAAAGAAATAACAAATTAATTCAAAAATGCATTTCGTAAAAGCATTAAAAAACATATGGAAAATTTCCAGGTGCATATTTATATGAAACAACCAAACAAGAATAACACAAGTTCAATTCTTTTGCGTGGAGCACACATTCAAATTTACTAGAGCATGTCGTAGATTCGGTAATTTAACCGCCAATACAATATAAAATTTTGAATTCCAAAAGAAAAAAATTGATATTTTTTACATAAATTTCTGATACAAGCTACAAATTTACATAAATACTATTTTTTTCGAACCTAGAGTCCTTATGAAGATACATGTAGCTTAAATTTTAATTATACCCAAAAATGGCTAGATATTAATTTAATAGCTAGATAATATAGAAAATGATTTCAAAAACTTTCGTAACTATGCAATTAACATTATAATGTAGTATGTTCCATGTAGAAACAAATTGAAGTATTGTAGATATGTCCCCCAAAAAAGTATTGTAGATAAATATTTTGAAAGCTAGTACACAAGGTACCTCCACTTGATGTTTCAAACATAAAAAATATAAATGATTAGATATGAAGACAGAACATTAAGATATTTTGGTGCACATTAATGTGAAAGGAAGTTGTATTGCAAACGTTAAGGGAAAGAAATAAAAAAATATGTTTGTGGAGTGCAAGTTACTTTTTGGTGAGTACAAACTTCTTAGCTTGCCTTGGATGTTATAATGGAGAGGTTAGTAACAATAAAGTTGATTATTTATGCTAAGAAAAGTTCTCTATCCGTTTGGTTGAGTTGTATGCAGTGTTGTGTTCTCCTACCAAAAAAGGCCGGGCATGTGATGATTTTTGTTTTGTTTGCAGTGTACGTGTAATCCAGGACCAAGATATGACAACCTTCCATGATGCTCCGTGCAAGATTTCATTTACGCTTTTCTGTTCGAGGTAGATAAGCATCACTTTATCTGATGATGTGTAGGCACGTAATACTCTAAATAAAGCCAAATGGGCTATCTTCGTTCAAGCTACCACCATCCATGTGAAGCTAGCAAGGAGTACACCGTTAGCTTACTTTGTGTGCACAACTACACATTATAAGGAGTCGAGATTGATTTCCTTTAAATACACATTAAGCCGAGGACATGACAGTTCAACATCTCACAGTCACACAGGCGATTTAATCAGTCTCACAGGTCAGGATGTGCATGTTTGATCTTATCTTTTATTATAGTTTTCTGCAGATGATTTTCTGTGTCAATTTCGGTTATTTGTTTTGATCAAAGGAAGCAAGCGTCACAAGCATGAGTTCTGTGGTGAAGAAGCCGGAGGGAGGGAACACCGATACGGGTGGCCATCACAACCAGAAGACGGAGTGGCCAGAGTTGGTGGGGAAGAAGGTGATTTTGCAGGACAAGTCAGAGGCGCGGATCGTAGTTCTGCCGATGGGGACAATTGTGACCATGGAATATCGAATCGACCGTGTCCACCTCTTTGTTGACAGTCTCGACAAAATTGCCCAGGTCCCCAGGGTCGGCTAGCAAGCTTAAGAGCTAGCCTGCTCCTGGCGTCTATGTATTGTTGCTTGATAATCTCTTCTTGGATATAGCAAGATTGAGATAAATAGATCATATACAATAAGAGTTGCTGCATGGTAAGTGAATGGATAATAGAATAAGTCAGAGAGCGCGTAATATGGTTAAGGTTTGTATGTAAACATGCTTGGTGTCATCTATCTCTTTATATATGGATACCATATACCCCATCCGTTCTAAATATAAGTCCATTAGATATTTCAATAAGGACTACATAGGATGTATATAGGCATATTTTAGAGTGTAGGTTCACTCATTTTGCTCCGTATGTAGTTCCTTATTAGAATCTCTAAAAAGACTTATCTTGAGGAACGGAGTGAGTATTTGAGAAGGTAGAATTGAAATAGCTTATGTGGAAAACCAGAACGTGAAGCTTGAAAAACACGGTTATGAAAGATAACCGTCAAAACCATAAAAGTAGGAGAACCACCTAGTAAAACTAGAGCTGAACCAAGGGCAAACAAGTAACGATGATGGTATCCTAGTACTGCCCACCTTTTGCCAGGACCCGCGTCCCCAGAGAAAAAACAACTACCCAAGAAGTTGGCCTCCACCACCAAAGCACATACATCGACCATGGGTAGGGTGTGAGCTCTTTGGTGACTATTCCATGAAAAAATGAGAACTATGGATGCCACTATCACCGGAAACACCTTGGACTCAAGTATTTCGCTTAGATAATTGCACATGACCGCCTCAATGAGTCCATGGGAAGGTCCGACATATCTTACCATTGGTGTGCCCCCTCATATCCAGATGACCATCATCCAACAAAGAAAATCAAACAAACTATTTTGATGATGCTTTCAAGGAGGACAAGACGCCCCACAAGCACCGCCAATGGTGGCGTAGACACTTGTCGACTCATAGTTTTTGCCCAAAGTGCTGCTTCATCTGCCCAATGAACCTCAGGGAGGAGGCCTAACACCACACTACTAGGGAAAACCTTATACACAGAAGCTTACCAGTGGCGCTTGTTAAAATGAGGTGCTACTGCTTAGCAGTAGCGCGTGGTCTCAAAGGGCGCTACTGCTATCCACATAGCAGTAGCGCGTCAAGAAGAAAGAATGCTACTACTATAATTGCACCGCCATTGCCGCCAGATTAGGTATAGTAGTAGCGCCCTTAGAGAAACTGCGCTACTGCTAACCAAATAGTAGTAGCTCGTTTTTAGGTTAGGGCGCTACGGCTAAGTTTGAACTTGGCCACATGGCGGGCCTCACTTAGCAGTAGCGCGTCTACGAGAAGGGCGCTACTGCTACATCTTTAGCCGCAACGTGTTTTCCTTAAGCGCGCTGCTGCTAAAGCGCAGCCACCACCTTTTCCTCCCCCTCCCCCTCCCCCACCCTCTCTTCCTTTCACTTTCCCCTAGCTCCCACCTCCTCTCTCCCTCACTTTGCTTCTTCCTCACTACTTGTCCCCTATTACTCTCTTTCTTCTACCTCTCTTTCTCTCTCTTTATTACTCCTAACTAACTACATCACCTCCATTAATGCAACTCCTTTCTCTTTTTCCTCTCCTCCACTAGTTAAAGTCATCTCCTTCCCCAACTAGCTCACTAGATCTACCCATTTAATGAATTGACCTATGTACCTCCCTAACTAGATCTAGCCATGTCAAGAAGCAAGCTTTGTCCACTTTCGATCATTCCCTAGGTGTGTGGCGACACCGATCGACATCATCATCACCGTGCTAGCTATATATCTTGAGATAGGTGATTAAAAATTTGTGCTTTTGGAAGAAAGGAAATATGTGTATGTGTGCGATATGACATAATCAGGCGATATGATGGAAATTGTGTGTGTGGCATGAGTTGCCGCCGAATTGTGCTTGAGTTGCCTATGTTTTGCCGAAATGTCGATTTATTCCCGTTTCGGCGAATTCCGGGCAAACTCTATATGTCCTATTTTTAGGGAAGGTCATGCCGAATTTTGTATGACTTTGATGCATGCATGCATTTTTATAATCAATTTGTTTATTATAACCGCGCAGGCGTTCATGATAGTCAGTGGAATGATGGTGGAAAGGTGGTTGCGGTCGGCGGTGCAGGACATGAATGAAAATAACCGGACAGAGATTTTATGTCCGTGTCGAAGATGCAAAGGAGGAGTTTGTCTCGACCCCTATGAGGATGGTCGTTTGATGGCGCACCTGCTCATGACTGGTTTCATGGATGGCTATACTCGGTGGATAATTGAAGATGATGATGATGATGATGATGATGAGGACGCCGATGGGGCAGGCAATGACGACACGGGGCAAGACGAAGAGATGACCGATAATGGCGGCAGAGAAGGGGCCGGACATGGCAGCGGAGAAGGGGCCGGACATGGCGGCGGAGAAGAGGTCGGACATGGCGGCGGAGAAAACGTGGACACGCCGTAGACTTCGTCGCTACTAAGTTCAATCGTGCGGGACCCTCATGTTTGAGAACTGCTTCGCAAGGAGACGAGTACTGACATAGCTGTTTCTAGAGAGGAGGCCAAGCTGGAGCAACTGGTGGTAGTCTCGAAGACTTCATTGTATGATTGTTGTGATCCCGAGGTGACCCGCTTGAGTTTCGCGCTCGAACTTCTAAAGACGAAGGCTAAAAACAAATGGACCGACACTAGCCTCGATGAGCTTCTCATGTACCTAAAGGATGTTCTTCCCGCATGGAATCTATGTCCTACAAGTGTGGATGAGGCCAATAAGATCGTGTGCCCTCTTGATCTGCCGCACGTTAGATACCATGCATGTATCAACGATTGCATAATTTATCGGAAGGAGCACGTGAAAAAAACCAGCTGTCCGGTGTGCAATGCTTCTCGATACAAGAAGGCCAGAAAGAAATCTCCCCAGAAAGTTATATGGTACTTACCGATCACTCCCCGTCTGCAATGTTATTTTGTTAATCCCAAGGAAGCAAAGCTCATGCGTTGGCACGCTAGGACAAAGCCCGACGATGGAGATGATCTGAAGCTGAGACACCTCGCCGATGCAAGCCAGTGGAGAGCGTTCGATGACGAATATCGATATTTCGCATGTGATGCAAGGAACATCGTGCTTGGCGCGTGTACCGATGGCATGAATCCGTTTGGCAACCAGAACACCAGCCATAGCACATGGCCCGTGTTTGTATGGATGTACAACATCCCCTGGTTGGGCATGAAGTCAAAGTACATACACATGAGCATGCTGATTCAAGGGCCGAAACAACCAGGAAATAATATTAATCTCTATCTGGGGCTACTTCAAGAGGAGTTAGACAAGTTATGGAAAACACCGGCCAAGACATGAGACGCCAGTAAAGGCGAGTATTTCAATATGAGAGTCGCTCTGATCACAACGGTGCACGACTATCTCAGTTACGGATATGTCGCAGGCCAGGTGTGACACGGATATTGCGGATGCACGCCGTGCATGGATGATACGATGTCTCAGCAGCTAACGTCAAGGAAAGAAGGCGGGTCTGGGAAAATCGTGTACATGGGGCATCGAAGATGGCTCGAGAAGGATGACCTGTGGAGAAACCATGGAGATCTATTTAATGGTGAGGCTGAGCATCGAGGACCTCCACGTAAGCGGAGCGGCACCGAAATCGATGAGCTATTGAAAAACTACGAACAGTGCCCCGCACCGGGAAGGACGATGAAAAAGGCGCCAGAGCCGCTGCTAAAGGTATGGATGACGAGGTCTCTTTTCTGGGACTTGGAGTACTGGCACAAACTCGACATGCGTCATTGCCTTGATCAAATGCATATTTGTAAGAATGTCCTTGAGAGCTTGCTTGCGACACTTATGAACATGCCAGATAAGACCAAGGATGGGCCGAAGGCAAGAAGAGACTTGCAAGATTTGAATATCAGGGCAGATCTGCACATGCCGCCCCGTAAAAAGTCAAAGGAGACAGAGACAGAGACAGAGGTGCGGGAGAAGAAGGGCAAAAAAGTGAACGAAGAGGATTATTGCCCCCTTCTTGCTTCACCTTAAGTCCGGCTGAGATTGATCAATTCTTCAAGTGCCTTACCAGAATCAAAGTTAGTTCCGGTTACTGTGGGAAGATAAGCAGATTTCTAGACACGAAGAAGAAAAGGTTCAGCGGGATGAGGTCCCATGACTGTCATGTGATGATGACGCGTATACTACCTGTTGCCCTTAGAGGGATAATGGACAAGCACGTCTGTGACACGCTTATTGGTCTCTGTAACTTTTTCGACGTCATCTCTCGAAAGTCGATCAGTGTGAAGCAGCTCTGAAGGCTACAGGAAGAGATCGTTTTGATACTAAATGAGCTTGAGATGTACTTCCCACATGTGTTGTTTGATGTCATGGTGCATTGATACGTCTCCAACGTATCTATAATTTTTGATTGTTCCATGCTATTATACTATCTGTTTGGATGTTTTATATGCATTAATATGCTATTTTATATTATTTTTGGTACTAACTTATTAACCTAGAGCCCAATGCCAGTTTCTGTTTTTTTCCTTGTTTTTGAGTTTTACAGAAAAGGAATATCAAACGGAGTCCAAACGGAATAAAACTTTCACGATGATTTTTTTTGGACCAGAAGACACCCGTAGGACTTGGAGATGAAGTCAGAGGAGTCCTGAGGCGACCACAAGCCTCAGGGGCGCGCCCTAAGGGCTTGTGGGCCCCTCGGAACTCCTCCAACCCTAATCTTTGGCCTATAAATTCCCAAATATTCCCAAACGACCAGAAGCGTCCACCAAAATACTTTTCCGCCGCTGCAACCTTCTGTACCCGTGAGATCCCATCTTGGGCCCTTTTCCGGCACCCTGCCGGAGGGGGATTCGATCATGGAGGGCTTCTACATCAACTCTACTGCCCTTCCGATGAAGCGTGAGTAGTTTACCACAGACCTATGAGTCCATAGCTAGTAGCTAGATGGCTTTTTCTCTCTCTTTGATCTTCAATACAATGTTCTCCTCGATATTCTTGGAGATCTATCCGATGTAACATTCTTTTGCAGTGTGTTTGTCGAGATCCGATGAATTGTGGATTTATGATCAGATTATCTATAAATATTATTTGAATATTCTCTGAATTCTTATATGCATGATTTGATATCTTTTTATTTCTCTTCGAATTATCGGTTTGGTTTGGCCAACTAGACTGGTTCTTCTTGCAATGGGAGAGGTGCTTAGTTTTGGGTTCAATCTTGCGGTGTCCTCAACCAGTGACAAAGTAGGGGTAGCGAGGTACATATTGTATTGTTGCCATCAAGGATAAAAAGACGGGGTTTTCATCATATTGCTTGAGTTTATCCCTCTACATCATGTCATCTTACTTAAGGCATTACTCCGTTCATATGAACTTAATACTCTAGATGCATGCTGGATAGCGGTCGATGTGTGGAGTAATAGTAGTAGATGCAGGCAGGAGTCGGTCTACTTGACACGAACATGTTGCCTATATTCATAATCATTGCCTTGGATATCGTCATAACTTTGCGCTTTTCTATCAATTGCTCAACAGTAATTTGTTCACGCACCGTATGTTTTCTTTCAAGAGAGAAGCCTCTAGTGAAACCTATGGTCCCCGGGTCTATTTTCCATCATATATTTTTAGATCTATAAACCAAAAAACCCAAAAATACCTTGCTGCAATTTATTTGGTTTTTACTTTATTTTACGTTTTAGTATTCTTTTATATCTTTCTCTATCAGATCTCATCCTTGCAAGTAACCGTGAAGGGATTGGCAACCCCTTTATAGCATTGGGTGCAAGTGTTTGATTGCTTGTGCAGGTGCATAGATTGGAGACTTGCGTGTACCTCCTACTGGATTGATACCTTGGTTCTCAAACTGAGGGAAATACTTATCTCTACTTTGCTGCATCACCCTTTCCTCTTCAAGGGAAAACCAACGCAAGCTCAAGAAGTAGCAGGAAGAATTTCTGGCGCCGTTGCCGGGGAGGTTCTACGTCAAGCCTACCAAGTACCCACCACAAACTCTCATCTCTTGCATTACATTATTTTCCATTTGCCTCTCGTTTTCGTCACCCCAATTCTAAAACGATTTCAGAAAAACACAAAAATATTTACCGTTTTATTCGCCCTTCTTTCGTTCGTCTATTCGTTTGCCTTTATGTCTTACTTGGTTTGTTTGCTCGTTCGCTTGGTACAATTGTGTATTTATTGAAAATCAGAAAGCAAAAAGTTTATGGATCCTCATCCACTTGCTAACCTTTTTGAGAGATCCAATTATGATGAACCAATTGCTAGTGAGTTGAGTGCAATAGATTATCTTTATGAAGTTTTGCTTGAAATTTATGAATCTGAAAATTCTGATGAAATTTATGTAGTGATTCACGATAGCTCCTTGAATGAAAAGCATTATTGCAATGATGTTATTATAAATTTTATTAATGTTAATTGTGCTAATAATATGCAAAACCCCAAGCTTGGGGATGCTAGTTTTGCTATGTCCACCACTTTTTGCAATGATCATGATTGGGGTGATAATGCTTCTTATGATCTTGAAAATTTATTTAAGCCTCATGAGAATAATGTTTGCAATAATATTGAAAGTGGATTTGGAAGAGTGTCAACTCTAGGTAATAATGATCCCACTACTTTGGAGTATGATCAATCTTATGAAATTTTTGATAAAACTGGGCTTGGAGAAGTCATGACTTTATTTTATGTTCATCCCACTATTTTGGAAGAGTGTCAACTTTGCATGCATGTGGATCATGAAGAGAAAATTTTGTGTGATAGCTATATTGTTGAATTTGATTATGATCCTACATGTAATTATTATGAGAGAGGGAAATATGGTTGTAGAAATTTTCATGGCACCAAATTACCTCTTGTTATGTTGAGATTGCTATTGTTTCTTTCTTCTTCTTTGCATATGCTAGTTTTTGCTTGCCTTGATAATTTATTTGCCTATAAGATGCCTATGCATAGGAAGTATGTTAGACTTAGATGTGTTTTTCACATGCTATATGATGTTCTCTTTGTGCTTCAATTCTCATCTTTCATGTGAGTATCATTAAAATTATCAATGCCTAGCTAAAAGGCTTTAAAGAAAAGCGCTTGTTTGGAGACAACCCAATATTTTTATTTTCTGTTTTTATGAGTATACACATTATTACCTCTGTAGTAATTGTGTTTTGGTGTTTTAGTTAGTGTTTGAGCCAAGTAAGACCTTTGGGATGGCTTACGGTGATAGTTGATTTGATCTTGCTGAAAAACAGAAACTTTTGCGCTCAGTAAAACAATTTAAAAAAAATCACAGAAGTGTGCTTTTGATCTGAATTTTTTACACAAGATTGATATACAAATTTCCCAGGTTTTCCTAATTTTTCAGAATTTTTGGATTTACAGAAGTATACGAAGTTTACATATTGCTACAGACTATTTTGTTTTTGACAGATTCTGTTTTTGACAGATTCTGTTTTCTATGTGTTGTTTGCTTATTTTGATGATTCTATGGGTAGTATCGGAGGTATGAACCATGGAAAAGTTGTAATACAGTAGATATTATGCCAATATAAATAAAGAATGAGTTCACAACAGTACCGAAAGGTGGTGATTTATTTTCTTATACTAACGGATCTCATATTTCTGTTGAGTTTTGTGTTGTGAAGTTTTCAAGTTTTGGGTAGAGATTTGATGGACTATGGAATAAGGAGTGGCAAGAGCCTAAGCTTGGGGATGCCCAAGGTACCCCAAGGTAATATTCAAGGACAACAAATCATCTAAGCTTGGGGATGCCCCGGATGGCATCCACTCTTTCGTCTTCAATCCATCGGTAAATTTACTTGAGGCTATATTTTTATTCACCACATGATATGTGTTTTGCTTGTAGCGTCTTGTATGATATGAGACTTTGCTTTTTAGTTTCCCACAATCATCCTTGCTGTACACACCTTTTGAGAGGGAAACGTATGAATCGTGAATTTATTAGAATACTCTATGTGCTTCACTTGTATCTTTTGAGCTAGACAATTTGCTCTTGTGCTTCACTTATATCTTTTTAGAGCACGGCGGTGGTTTTATTTTATAGAAATTTTTGAACTCTCATGCTTCACTTATATTATTTTGAGAGTCTCTAAACAGCATGGTAATTTTCTTAGGTTATGAAGTTAGTCCTAATATGATGGGCATCCAAGAGGGATATAATAAAAACTTTCATATAAAGAGCGTTGAATACTATGAGAAGTTTGATTCCTTGCATTTGTTTTGAGAGATAAAGATGGTGATATTAGAGTCATGCTAGTTAGTAATTGTGGATTGGTAGAAATACTTGTGTTAAAGTTTGTGATTCTCGTAGCATGCACGTATAGTGAACCATTATGTGATGAAGTTGGAGCATGATTTATTTATTTATTGTCTTCCTTATGAGTGGCGGTCGGGGATGAGCGATGGTCTTTTCCTACCAATCTACCCCCCTAGGAGCATGCGTGTAGTACTTTGTTTTGATAGCTAATAGACTTTTGCAATAAGTATGTGAGTTCTTTATGACTAATGTTGAGTCCATGGATTATACGCACTCTCACCCTTGCACCATTGCTAGCCTCTCTAGTACCGCGCAATTTTCGCCGGTGCATTAAATCCACCATATACCTTCCTCAAAACAGCCACCATACCTACCTATTATGGCATTTTCATAGCCACTCCGAGATATATTGCCATGCAACTTCCACCGTTCCGTTTATTATGACACACTTCATCATTATCATACTACTTTGCATGATCATGTTGTTGACATAGTATTTGTGGCAAGGCCACCGTTCATATTTTTTAGACATGTCACTCTTGATCATTGCACATCCCGGTACACTACCGGAGGCATTACTATAGAGTCATATTTTGTTCTAGAAACGAGTTGTAAGTAAATAAAAGTGTGATCATCATCATTATTAGAGCATTGTCCCATATGAGGAAAGGATGATGGAAGCTATGATTCCCTCACAAGTTGGGATGAGTCTCCGGACTCTGCAAAATAAAAGAGGCCAAAAGAAACCCAAACAACAAAATGATAAGAGAAAAGAGAGAAGGGCAATGCTACTATCCTTTTGCCACACTTGTGCTTCAAAGTAGCACCATGATCTTCATTATAGAGAGTCTCCTATGTTGTCACTTTCATATACTAGTGGGAATTTTTCATTATAGAACTTGGCTTGTATATTCCAATGATGGGCTTCCTAAAATTGCCCTAGGTCTTGGTGATCAAGCGAGTTGGTTGCACACCCACTTAGTTTCTTTTTGAGCTTTCATACACTTATAGCTCGAATGCATCCGTTGCATGGCAATCCCTACTCACTCACATTGATATCTATTGATGGGCATCTCCATAGCCCGTTAACACACCTAGTTGATGTGAGAGTTTCTCCTTCTTTTTTTGTCTTCTCCACAACCACCATATTCTATTCCACCTATAGTGCTATATCCATGGCTCATGCTCATGTATTGCGTGAAAGTTGAAAAAGTTTGAGAACATCAAAAGTATGAAACAATTTCTTGGCTTGTCATCGGGGTTGTGCATGATTTAATACTTTGTGTGATGAAGATGGAGCATAGCCAAACTATATGATTTTGTAGGGATACCTTTCTTTGGCCATGTTATATTGAGAAGACATGATTGCTTTATTAGTATGCTTGAAGTATTATTGTTTTTATGTCAATATTAAACTTTTGTTTTGAATCTTATGGATCTGAACATTCTTGCCACAATAAAGAAGATTGCATTGATAAATATGTTAGGTAGCGTTCCACATCAAAAATTCTGTTTTTATCATTTACCTACTCGAGGACGAGCAGGAATTAAGCTTGGGGATGCTTGATAGGTCTCCAACATATCTATAATTTTTTATTGTTCCATGCTATTATATTATCTGTTTTGGATGTTTTATATGCATTAATATGCTATTTTATATTATTTTTGGGACTAACTTATTAAGCTAGAGCCCAGTGCCAGTTTCTGTTTTTTTCCTTGTTTTTTAGTTTTACAGAAAAGGAATATCAAACGGAGTCCAAACGGAATAAAACTTTCGCGGTGATTTTTCTTGGACCAGAAGACACCCGTAGAACTTGGAGATGAAGTCAGAGGAGTCCCGAGGCGACCACAAGCCTCAGGGGCGTGCCCTAGTGGGGGCGCCCTGAGGGCTTGTGGGCCCCTCAGAGCTCCTCCAACCCTAATCTTTGGCCTATAAATTCCCAAATATTTCCGAATGACCAGAAGCGTCCACCAAAATACTTTTCCGCTGCCGCAACCTTCTGTACCCGTGAGATCCCATCTTGGGGCCTTTTTCGGCACCTTACCGGAGGGGGATTCGATCACGAATGGCTTCTACATCAACTCTACTGCCCTTCCGATGAAGCGTGAGTAGTTTACCACAGACCTACGGGTCCATAGCTATTAGCTAGATGGCTTCTTCTCTCTCTTTGATCTTCAATGCAATGTTCTCCCCGATGTTCTTGGAGATCTATCCAATGTAATATTCTTTTGCGGTGTGTTTGTCGAGATCCGATGAATTGTGGATTTATAATCAGATTATCTATGAATATTATTTGAATCTTCTCAGAATTCTTATATGCATGATTTGATATCTTTGTATTTCTCTTCGAATTATCGGTTTGGTTTGGCCAACTAGATTGGTTCTTCTTGCAATGGGAGAGGTACTTAGTTTTGGGTTCAATCTTGCGGTGTCCTCACCCAGTGACAAAGTAGGGGCAGCGGGGCACATATTGTATTGTTGCCATCAAGGATAAAAAGATGGGGTTTTCATCATATTTCTTGAGTTTATCCCTCTACATCATGTCATCTTACTTAAGTTGTTACTCCGTTCTTATGAACTTAATACTCTAGATGCATGTTGGATAGCGGTCGCTGCGTGGAGTAATAGTAGTAGATGCAGGCAGGAGTCGGTCTACTTGACACGGACGTGATGCCTATATTCATAATCATTGCTCGACAGTAATTTGTTCACCCACCGTATGTTTTCTTTCAAGAGAGAAGCCTCTAGTGAAACCTATGGCCCTCGAGTCTATTTTCCATCATATATTTTCAGATCTATAAACCAAAAAACCCAAAAATACCTTGCTGTAATTTATTTGTTTTACGTTTTAGTAATATTTTATATCTATCTCTATCAGATCTCATCCTTGCAAGTGACCGTGAAAGGATTGACAACCCCTTTATCGCGTTGGGTGCAAGTGTTTGATTGTTTGTGCAGGTGCATAGATTGGAGACTTGCATGTACCTCCTGCTGGATTGATACCTTGTTTCTCAAACCAAGGGAAATGCTTTGCTGCATCACCATTTCCTCTTTAATGGAAAAACAAACGCAAGCTCAAGAAGTAGCATGCATCTTTGTGTCCATATTGTGGACGACATAATAGACCTGGGGCCGTCATTCCTGCACAACATGATGCCGTTCGAGAGGCTGGATGGGGTCATCAGAGGATTCATTCGTAACATGTCCCGTCCGGATGGAAGCATCGTCCAGGGGCATCTGACACAAGAGTGCATCTCTTTCTGCGAGAATTATCTATATGGCGGAGACCGGCCTGGTGTTGGTTTGCCCGTTAAGAAACACCTTGGGAGGCTCGAAGGAGAAGGTCACTCCAACGGTCGTAGGGAACTGCATGTTGGTTACTCGGATTGACGCAACGACTGTGACATAGCAAACTTAGTACTGCTACATCACCTAGATGAGGTAGATCCTTACGTGACACTGCACAAAGAAACCATCGCAAAGAAGTATCGTGACCGTTGGCTATGTAGGACGGACACCGAAGTTACTAGAGAGCACAACTCCACTTTCTTGCATTGGTTCAAAGAGCATATTCTTGCTAATCCCCCGGAAGAGGGCTCTAAGGATGGATTGCTCATATACGCCTTAGCACATGGCCCCGCGGCCAACCTCGCGACCTATCAGGCATACGATATCAATGGATAAACGTTCTACACGGAGGCCAAAGATATGAACAGTGATTTTCAGAACTCAGGGCTGACAATGGAATGCATGACCAGCGATAACGGCGCAACTGAGAGATTCTACGGAAGGGTCAAGGAGATCTGGGAGCTTTACTACTCTAGACTGCACAGCGCGACGATGTTCCATGTCACATGGGCTAAGAATATCGAAAGAGAAAACTGGTATTTCACTACCTTGTCTATACCTAACGCCAAGAGCGCTACCGTGAACGCCATCGAAAAAACGAGCCATGGGTACACGCTAAGCACATGACACAATGTTTCTTCATAACCAACCCGAGCAATCCCAGTCGTGTTGTCATGAGGAGAGGCAAAAGGAACATCATTGGAATGGATGAAGTCGCCAACGAGGAAGACTACAACCAGTACGGCAACCCGATGAGGGAAGATGATGATGACGATGATGTATACGTCAAAAGAAGAATCAATACTACATTACCTAAGAAAGATCGTACTCCATGGAAAAGGAAAAGTCACAATGAGGGGCTCAATTATTCGTCAACGAACAAGAAGGGAAAGAAGCTCACTCAAAAACGAAAACGTCAACGTTGAGAAACCGTTACCGGTCAAATGATGTAATATATGTGTTCCTATTTTGTGTACACACTTAACCGTTATGCATGGGTCAAATGATGTAATATATATGTTCCTATTTTGTATACACACTTAACCGTTATGGGTCAAATGATGCAATATATATCGCCTTAGTTATATACATTGTATCACCTTCCCTTCGTTCCGGCTCTCAGAAAAAAAGGAAAAAAAAAGAAAAAGAAGCAAAGGAAAGGAAAAGAAAATAAAGGAAAATAAATAGTAGAAACAAACAAGAAAAGAAAAGAAAAAGAAAAAAATGAAACAATAGTAGAAGCGCCTGTTGAAGAAAAGCGCTATAGCTACTGACGATAGCAGTAGCGCGTTTACGGAACACGTGTTGTAGCTACTCTGGATAACAGTAGGGCTCTTTCGGGAAACGCGCTATAGCTATCTTAGATATAGCCTGTGTTTTAGAACTGTGCTACTGCTATGTTGACATAACCCCCCCGCGGGCTTCCCTCCTCTGCTTCCTCCCCCAAATCCCCACTCTCTTCTCCCCACTCGTCGCCGCCGGAGCCCGTGCCCTCGCCGTGCCCCTGCCTCGAGCGCCGGCCGGAGCCCTACCCTCGCCCTTGCGGGAGTCTATGCCTCCTCCTCCTCGACCTCGCCGGAGCCCTGCCCTCGCCCTTGCCCTCGCTAGAGTAGCCATCTCCCCCGACCCCGCCTCGCCTCTGACACGCCTCGGTGCTACCGTCTCCCCCGACCCCATCTCTCTCTGCTCTCTGTAAGCCCTCTCCCCTCCCCTCTTCTCTACTCTCTCTCTCACTCTGTTAGTATGAACCCTAGCTATTTAGTGCTAGTTAGTTTGAATTAGTATGAACCCTAGGCTATTTTTAGTGCTAGTTAGTTAATTAGAATTAGTATGAACCCTAGTTAATTAGGTAGTATGAACCCTAGTTAAAAAATACCTAGGACAGATTAGTGGCTATTTTTTAGTGGTAGTTAGTATGAACCCTAGGTTTCAAACTATTGCTATTTTTTGTTAAAGCAACTGTTGCTATTTAAAAAAACAGAATTAGTATGAACCTATAGTTACTTAGGTGGTATGAACCCTAGTTAAAAAACAATTAGTATGGGTTAAATGAATTCTAGGTATTTTAGGTGTTTCGGGTGTAGTTAACAGAATTCTAGGTATTTAATTTTTTTAGTTAAAGCAATTGTTGCTATTTAAATATAAAATAGAATTGATTAACCCTAGGTGAATTAGTATGAACCCTAGGAAAGAACTACTATGGGTTTCAAATTAGGACAGATATTTAGCTAGGTTTCAAATTAGGACAGAAATTTAGGTAGGCTGAATTTAGTTTCAAATATTGTGAAGAAAAAGGACTTCTTGCATTTTCTTCAAGTTCTATATTTTTCTTGTTGTTATATGCAAATTTGAAGTGGACATGTGATATGTGGACATGTGATTTGGAAATGTGATATTTGGAATTTGGACATGTGATGTTTGGAAAATGATGGTTATGTGCAGGGTATGTTTCGCCGGAATGTTGATTCATTTCTGTTCCGGTGAATTTCGGGCGCTCGATATGTCCACTTTTTAGCAAAGGTCATGCCAAAATTTCCCGTGAATTTTGGCATGACTTGTGCTAGAAAGTAGGCATGTCAAGTGCCAGGATTTGCTGCGATGGGAATGAAACGGCATTCCGGCAAACCATAGACCCTTTTTTATGTCATTTCTCATTTTATTATAGTTTAAGAATTAAACGAGGAGACTTAATCATAGAAAACATGTCGAACAACGAAGAAACCGGGCCTTCTGACCACGGTGCAGACGAGATGGATTATGAGGGTGAACATAACTACCTTGACTATTTGGTTGCTAAGCACAATCAAGGTTTGCAGGGCGGCCTCGGTGATGGTACTGACACCGACATCGACACCGATGGCAGCTCCGAGACCGGCGGGGAAGGTACCGCGCCGAAGCCGCCAACGACAAGAAGAAGCAGAAGAAGCAGCGGATACGAAAACCTAACAAACTCGGCATCGGACGACTGCTCATCACAAAGATGGCCCCTGGCAAGTTTGAGCCATTAGAGCCAGATGAACCTCGCAAGTGCTACGAGAACCAACTGGGATGCATCCTAAGGGAAACCGCGAGCATCAACGACGATGACTTAAGGGGTCAAGAACATTTGAAGTAGTTGCTCCTAATGAAGCTGCATAAGAGATTCCAGTTCCTCGACCGGGATGACAACATAGAATTCCCGTGGGATGATCCGAAGATGAAAAAGATTAACAATCACGCCATGGGCATGTTCAGCAATGATTTGGCCTCCTGGAAAGGGAGGGTTAAACGAACTATTGAGGCTGATGAACCCCTCTCCAAGATTCTAGAGGAAAATCCGACACTTACGGAAGAGGAGTTCCAAAAGTTCAAGGACACTTGCGCTACCGAGGACGCCAAGGCTAAGGCTATGAAATTCAAGAGCCTTCAGCAAAGGAACACGGGGAACCAACACCTCGGAAGCCGTGGCTACCTTGCAAAAGGCCCATATGGGATAAGGAGGATGCGGAACGTGAAGCCGCGGGTCTCCCAGACCCCTTCGTGAAGTTCACCGCCCCCTTGAAGCGTGACTTCATCAGGGCCCGCTACAAGTTGGACAAGGAAAAGAAGGTTTTTTACATGGACCCGGTCACGATGAAATAGATTAGAATACTGGTAATTATTCTTTTACCATCTTACATTTAGTTTCTGATCAAGTCGACTACACACTCGTAAATGGTTCACCTTCCTTCTGCAGGAGAAGCAACACAAGCTTGCAGTCGAAAGTGAGTCTTCGTCGATGAGGCCCAAGTGGGACACCCCTCTCAACCGGGCCATGAACGAACTTAAGGGACTCCCTTTGGACCAGCGTCCGCAATATGGACGTGTGCACGGTGCCGGAGACGGCGCCACATGGAAGGTCTTTTACAATGAGGGCCCGGAGGCCAAGAAGCAGAAAAAGAAGTTCAGTCAGGTGGACATCGGCGAGAAGGTGAAGCTTGCATTCGAGAAAAAAGCAGCTGAGGACGCGAAAAAAGCAGCTCGGGAGAAAAATGAGTTGGTCCAGCAGGCAATCGCTGCAGCTATAGATGCCTGCAGAAATGATTTTGCTACTAACTTGATCCCGGCTATCATCAACTAGACGAAGGAAAATCCAGACAGGATGGTAGATGATGTCCCCATGCCCATCTTCGTCGGGAGCATCTCGGTGAACATCACAACCGTACCATCACCTGCTCACACAACCGCGCCCGCACCCGCACCCACTCATAGCAGCCCGTCCTCAGTCTCTGGTAATTACACGTCGCACCAACATATATCTAGAATATTCTGTTTCCGTTGCCTTTTGGAAGTTTTATGCCGTAGACATGTCTTTGCAGGCCAACAAAACCCCGTGCACCACACTCTACTTGATCAAAGGCCAGAAGGTGGACGTGGAAAGGCGGTGATAACGAAGCCCTTGGAACTCTTGTTCCACAGCCAGCCGATCCCCGATGGCCACTTCAGGGTTACCTTATCGAGTGTGAAACTGGGCACGAGGATTTTCCTCCTCTAGTATGGCTCGGGAGAGAAGACGACGAGACCCCGCCACGGCTTGGAAACTGCAAGGGTTGGATGTTGCTATGGCCGAAGAATCTTCTTCGTCTGGAGGCGGCCGAGAGCACACCAATAACCACACATCAGCAAGCAGGTATGAACACCACTACCCCGCCTACGCAATTACCAGCGCCTGTAGTGCCAGGTGAGAGTAGCGGACGACGCGAGGAAGGGGGTCAAATAGTGGCTGATGTAATCGCCCCCGTACAACAAAGAATGGATGATGAGATGGACGAGGATGACCCTCTTCGGTACCTCAATACAGGCGCCTATGATGATGATTTAGGTATGATGAGTCAGCCATATGATGACTCGGGCTATCAGCATGCTGATGAGGAGATGGATGATGTGCCCGGGAAGGAATGTCCTAGCAGGGTTGATTGCAAGAAGTCTCTCTTTATGCAATCCTCACAGGACACACCTGAAGATGCCGCCTCAACGCAGGCTCAACTAGCCGAGGGTCATACAGTTCTTAGCCCCAAAACACTGGGGTAGGGGTTAAGGAAGGGTCTGGAAGGTCAGCCCAAGAAAAAGGAGAGGAGGAGACCAGCGAAGAAAGGCTCTGCTGCCTACAAACAAGCTAGAGCACATAGCAGCCAGACGGCAGATTTTGAAGAGCGTGTACCCGTCAAAGGTGCGGCCATGTTCCATGTCACGAGCGAGCCGATGCTACTGCCGAAACCGCTGGAGGCCATATCAGGGGATCTCAGGAGACTGCACGACCATGTGCTGTCGACCTAGATAAGCCTACTAGCCTCGAAGGATCCAGGATATCCGACATACGCGACCCGTGTGCCTGAGGAGAAGTGCTACGTCGACACACAGCCCGCGGAGGTGTTCTTCCTGTGGTTTGAGCATATCTTTGAGATGTTTCTCACAAGGCGGCTCGATTTTACAATCGTCCGCCTTTTTGCGCTACATATGAGCTCCGTCATGAAGAGAGAACAAGTCTCGCAAATCTGTGTGACAGATCCATACTACATGCACGAGTCCTTCTTGAGTCTCGGCCACTTTGAGTGTAAAACTGCTAGGGAGTACCTCGAAAACTTCATGATACAGAATAAGGACCAGGAAATTGTCCTCCTGCCTTATCATCCAATGTAATTCAGTGACGGACAACCCTTTTGTACATTTCAATCATTCTCGCTCATATGGAGAATAATTTGAGGTGTTTTTCCCCGCAGCAATGGGCACGCCATCCTTATCATTCTTTACCCGTGAGTCTCCCGCGCCGTGTATTTCAACCGTACCATAAACTACGAGAAGAAGGACTACACCCACGTAATGAATATACTAGATGATGCTCTCCACGGCTTCAGCTTGAGGGGTGGCCACCTGTAGATCAGGAAACAAAGGAACCACAAGCCGGGTTTCTCGCATAAAACTAACTTCTGCTGCATCCATATCCTGAAACCAAGCAGGAACGATGGATTCTACCTCCTTCATCTCATGATGGAGTTCAGAAGGGATCACCAAAAACTTCACATGACAACCAGAAGCGATGATCATATCTGCAAGTGGGTAGAATCTCATGGAGAAGCGGATTATAAACTTAGAAATGACTTCTTTCGCATCCAGAGGGACACTGCGACGATCATCATGAAAGAATTCGTCGAAGAGATGGGGATGTTCCACCACGGCCCTATATCACGAGCTGACGTCCGAACTCGCTAGGCATGCAACGTCAGGACCTCACGCCGTTCAAGAAGCTAGGGTGTATCCTCGATGATGCAGAAGGACGGAACTTCTAGTGATTTACGATGCCGATGATGATGATATCTGTCGGTTGAACTTGTATACTTTCTGTAGCGATGAAACTTTGTGATGTCCACGGTCCCTGCCGAAGTTGTGTAACACTACTTTGTTAGTCTGGGTACGATAACCTGCGTACCTCTAGTTAATTAGTTTGTGTACAATGGAACTGCGTTGATTATTTATGTTTACTATATGTTGCATCTATTTGCTAACCCTTTCTTTTTCGTGTTGCTCAAGTATATTTTGTTGCATATGATTGTACATTGTCTTGATGAAGATACATCTCTAACAGGTACCTAAATCCTTGATGGCAAAGAAGCAGTGCTATGTCGTGTACACAGGGAAGGTTCCGTGAGTGTCCGATGAGTGGTCCGAGTGTCAGGCGCAAGTGGACAGGTTCTCGGGCGCCACCCATAAAGGGTTCAAAAGCAGACAAGAAGGAGAAGCTAGTTACTTGAGGTTCACACTAGCACGAGAGAGGACTCATAGCCGCCGCCTCATGTACTGCATAGTTCCGCTCTCACTCATAGTGATAGCTCTTCTCGTGTATATCATTGTTTAGATGGATGATGATGTAGTTGCAAGTATTCGAGACTTGTATTGTTATTTCGAGATGATGACGAGAGACCACTTTGTGTTGGATGATGATTATGATGATGACATGATTTGATTAGACTACTTGTATGTGTATGCTATGATTACATTTGTATGTGTATGATATGCTAGAGATTATTTTATAAAGCCTGTACAAATACAAAATAAATATGCAAAAAAATCAAAAACTAATAAAACTAGCAGTAGCGAGGGGAATGAAGTTAGCAGCAGCGTGCACTTAGCAGTAGTGCTGCTTATGCTAAAGCGCTATAGCTATTGGCAGCAGCGCATTTCGGTGAAGCCCGCCACTGCTACCCATGTATAGCAGTAGCGCGGTTCAACCCACGCTACTACTACAAGTTAGTTGTAGCGCCGTATCAGTAGCGCGTGGCCCCGCGCTACTGATACACCTTAGTCCCGCGCTACTGCTAGACTTTTCCCTAGTAGTGCCAACTGATGCCATACCTGATATCAGTAACACCCGACGACACATGATTTGTGACAACGGTCTCAATTACAACACAATCTCTTATCTAACCATTGTCAATGTTAGGAGATATATTCCATGTCAATCACACCTAAATCAGCACCACTCACTATCTCCTATGTTATTATCTTTCGGTCCATGAAGCTTAGACAATATGCATCAAACTTTGACATTTCTTGATTATGGATCCAATCCTTATGTCAAATATGTTAGAATAATTTGAGGCACATCATCGATCGTTTGAGGACCAAACAATCACACGAGGCATAACACCAAGATGAAGGAAATATATCATAGAGGCAATAATAAAGTTGTTATTTTATATTTCCTTATTCATGATAAAGGTTTATTATTCATGCTAGAATTGTATTGATCGGAAACTTAAATACATGTGTGAATACATAAACAAACACCGTGTCCCTAGTGAGCCTCTACTTGACTAGCTCGTTGATCAAAGATGGTTAAGGTTTCCTAGCCATTGACATGAGTTTTCATTTGATAACGGGATCACATCATTAGGAGAATGATGTGATGGACAAGACCCATCCGTTAGCTTAGCATAATGATTGTTCAGTTTTTTTGCTATTGCTTTCTTAATGTCAAATACATATTCCTTCAACTATGAGATTATGCAACTCCCGAATACCGGAGGAATGCCTTGTGTGCTATCAAACGTCACAACGTAACTGGGTGATTATAAAGATGCTCTACAGGTATCTCCGAAGGTGTTTGTTGAGTTGGCATAGATCGAGATTAGGATTTGTCACTCCAAGTATCGAAGAGGTATCTCTGGGCCCTCACGGTAATACACATCATAAGCTTGCAAGCAAATGACTAAGGAGTTAGTCACGAGGTGATGTATTACGGAATGAGTAAAGAGACTTGCCGGTAACGAGATTGAACTAGGTATGAAGATACCGACGATCGAATTTCGGGCAAGTAACATACCGATAGACAAAGTGAATTATGTATGTTGTCATAACGGTTCGACCGATAAAGATCTTCGTAGAATATGTAGGAGCCAATATGGGCATCCAGGTTCCGCTATTGGTTATTCACCGGAGAGGTGTCTCGGTCATGTCTACATAGTTCTCGAACCCGTAGGGTTCGCACGCTTAACGTTCAATGACGATATAGTATTATATTAGTTATGTGATTTGGTGACCGAATGTTGTTCGGAGTCCCGGATGAGATCACGGACATGACGAGGAGTCTTGAAATGGTCGAGAGGTAAACATTCATATATGGGACGATAGTATTCCGACACCAGAAATGTTTCGGGGTGTATCGGGTACTTATCAGGTCACCGGAAGGGGTTCCGGGCACCCCCGGCAAAAGATATGGGCCTTATGGGCCAAGAGAGTAAATGCACCAGCCACAAGGGGCTGGTGCGCCCCCATAGCAGGCCGGCCAAAGGAGGAGAAGGAAAGGGGGGAGGGAAAGGAAAGTGTGGATTAGGATTCCCACTTCCTTCCCTCCCCCCTCTCTTTCCTCCCCCCTTGGGAATACATGGCGGGGGGCGGCCAGGGTAGGAGCCCTAGGGCCGGCCGGCCACCTATGTGGTGCGCCAGGCTGCCTCCCCTCCCCCTCCCACCTATATATATGTCGGAGCGGGGGGTGCCTAGCACACCCCAGATAATAGCCTAGCCGTGTGGGGCGCCCCCCTCCACTGTTTACACCCCCGGTCATATTTTCGTAGTGCTTAGGCGAAGCCCTGCGGAGATCACTTCGCCATCACCATCACCATGCCGTCGTGCTGACGGAACTCATCTACTACCTCGATGTCTTGCTGGATCAAGAAGGAGAGGGACGTCACCGAGCTGAACGTGTGCAGAACGCGGAGGTGCCGTGCATTCGGTACTTGATCGATTGAAGCGCGAAGTAGTTCGACTACATCAACCGCGTTGTGAAATGCTTCCGCTTACGGTCTACGAGGGTACATAGACACACTCTCCCCCTTGTTGATATGCATCTCCATGGATAGATCATTGCGTGTGCACAGATTTTTTTTTTGTTTTCCATGCAACGTTTCCCAACACGAGATCGTTAATGAGGCTCACCAACATGGCTACATCAGGGGCATGACTATGGGCACTCATCCCGTGACACCACCACAATACCACACTCCGGCCGCCCAGGCGTCGGCACAAGCCGCCAACTCTCCCAACTTGCTTATGCTATTATGTTGGCATAGGTTACTGATACGTCCGTTTTGCATCATGCTTTTATGTTGATATTTATTGCATTATGGGCTGTTATTACACATTATATCACAATACTTATCCTTTTCTCTCTTATTTTATAAGGTTTACATGAAGAGGGAGAATGCCGGTAGCTGGAATTCTGGACTGAAAAAGGAGCAAATATTAGTGACCTATTCTACACAACTCCAAAAGTCCTGAAACTTCACGGAGAATTATTTTGGAATGTATAAAAAATATTGGGCGAACAAAGCACCAGAGGGGGCCACCTGCCATCCACAAGGGTGGGGGCGCGCCCTACCCCCTGGGCGCGCCCCCTGCCTTGTGGGCCACCTGGCAGGCCCCCGATGCCCATCTTCTGCTATATGGTGTGTTTTGACCTGGAAAAATCATAAGGAAGCTTTCGGGACAAAGCGCCGCCGTCTTGAGGCGGAACTTGGGCATAACCAAACTAGGGCTCCGGCGGAGCTGTTCCGCCAGGGAAACTTCCCTCCGGGAGGGGGAAATCGAAGCCATCGTCATCTCCAAGGATCCTCTCATCAAGAGGCACTAGTAGGAAAAGGGCTTTTACCCCGGTTTGTAAGGGCCTTTTGTCCCGGTTCTCGAACCGGGACTAAAGGGTCGTTACTAAAGCCCTAACCCTTTAGTCCCGTTTCTTACACGAACCGGGACAGAAGGTCCTCCACGTGGCCGCTGCTGCCAGCCCAGGCAGGGGGGCCTTTGGTCCCGGTTGGTGCCACCAACCGGGACCAATAGGCAGGGCCTTTTGTCCCGGTTGGCGTCACCAACCGGGACCAATAGGCAGGGCCTTTTGTCCCGGTTGGCGTCACCAACCGGGACCAATAGGCATCCACGCGTCAACAGCTGGCAAGAGCTGAGGTTTTTGTTTTTTTTGAAAGGGGGTGGTTTAGGGGTTTTGGGGGGTTAATTTAGGTGTTTCATATATTGTGTTAGCTAGCTAATTAATAGAGAGAAGTGTCCTCTCTTATCTCCGTGCTTGGTCGACGCTACGTACTATATACATATGGAGAGGAGTAAACACGCTAGCTAGTAATCAAATGAAGGAAACAGAAGATCGTCATGAACATATGCATACAGAGAGAAGTGATATCGACCACCTCTCCTTCTCCGTGATATTGGTCGAACAACAAGTTCTCGTATATCTATCCGACACTACCGGCTACATATATACAATAATTATCTCTTATAATACAATCTCCTAATTAAATTGTAGGAACACAGGGTCCACATAGTATTCTCCGTTTTCAGCGATCACGTGGTCAAGGAAGAATGCCGCCAATTCCTCTTGAATTCCTCGCATACGATCTGGTGCTAGGAGTTCATCCTGCTTCCGAAACATCTAATTTGAAGAAGGGGGTCAATACATATATATATACATATATATATATATATATATATATATATATATATATATATATATATATATATATATGAATAAATGAAACTCAACACAAATGATGGTAATAAAATAAAATTGTGAATATTATTGCTTAGGCACTTCATATTGTTCTTCAGTGTAGCCCCGCTCATACGTCGTGTAGCGGATGGACTCGCAAACGTAGTATCCACAGTAATTATTCCCGGGTTCCTGCCACAACCACTTTACAAGAAATAGAGGTCAATCAAACTGATAAGAAAGCATGCTAAATGGTATTGATGAAACTAGCGCTTGAATCACTAGGAGATGCGCGGAACATGCTACTATAGTACTTACTTTCGGGTGATTAAATTGTAGCTTCTTCGGCAGTCCCGGAGCTTTTGAGGTGAATTTTCTCCAAACCCTACTAGACAAAGAAAACAATTACTTGATATCAGGAAATGAACAAAGTTGCTGATATGGTGGATAATGATCGATTTAACTTACTTCTCGAGCATTTGAGTCATGTTCGCAGTCCTGGGGATCTTTTCGTCTCGAGTCTAAGACGGTTACTACTCCCTGCTCAAGCTTAATCTCTAGGAGAATATAGTGGAAGCTGCGCATGCATGCATAAGTCATCAATTACATTACCATAACCTGAACTAATAAGGGAAACCGAATATGCACAAGACAGTAACACTCACTTGAAGTTGTAAGGAAAGATTATTATATCTTTGTTTTGATTTAATACCAACGATTGTAGCAAGTTGGCCTCGGCTTCTTTGGGATGTTTTTCAACCGTATATGCATCTATGAGATTTGTGTTAATGAGCCCAATATCACCGATTTGTCTTTTCTTCAATTTGGCGATCTTCAATCTGCATAATATAGTGAGGATAATTATAAATACATGCAATGAAAGAGCTGACCTATATAGAGAGACTTAATGACAGAAGTAGTACTACTTACGGACAGTAGCAAGTGATCGTTGTTTTATCGAGGGTCTTTTGATTGTAAAACTGGAAGAAATCCTCAAATGGAACATTCAGCAGATCAATTCCAACGAGGTCATGCTCCGTTTTAACTCTCAGCGTCAAAGTATCCATCCCATCAGACTCTCTGCAGGTTTTCATGTACCAATCATGTAGTCTTCGCATCATCGTTGTTAGAGATCTTTCATCTTTGACGAGAGGCTTCCCGTAATGGTATTTGTGTTCGTCCACCTCCATGATTTCATAATGTACATCGTCGGGCAGGTAATCTCCAAGATTGCTATAACCGGGCACCATACTCGGATCATTAGCGACGATGTCTTTTGACACCTTGAGCGGGGGGGCACAATTGGTTCGCTTGTTCGCCGAGCTGGGCAATTTTTTTCCCAGCTCGTCGTTCTTTTAACCTTTGATCACTGACAGTACTTCCCGACCGCTCCGCTTCGGCATATGTCTTTGCAAGAATGCGCTCATAGTTGCCTCTCGGCGGAGACTTTGGTGGTTTTGTCAGGGCAGCCAGAGTGCGCTTTGCTTTCACCGGATCTACCTTCTCCTCCGGAGGTGGATGTTTCTTTGCTTTCACCCCTTCAAAGAAGTTTGTCACTTCGGCTCGCACGATCTTCCTGGTTTCCTCCTCGGTCCTCTCGTATGGTAACTTCTCTGGAGTCTTCAGAGAAGGACCAAATCTGTATTGCCTCCCGCCTCTGGCAGCTGTACTGCTAGACGCCGGCAGAGCAGACGGAGCGGCTGCGGCTGTCTTCTTTCCTTGCTTACGAGGCGGAGGAGAAGGACCACGACGCGTCGGAGCAGCCGCAGCGGCGGCGGGTCTCTTCCGCCCTTGCTGACGAGGCGGAGAAGGAGGAGGCTGGCTGCTCTGGCGCGCCGGCGCTGGCGGAGAAGGAGGCAGAGTGCCGCCACGCGCCGGAGAAGGAGGCTGAGTGCGCTGATCACTCGCCGGAGGTGGAGGAGGAGGAGGTGGCGGAGTGCCCTTACTCGCCGGAGCCGTCCAGTTCGGAAGCTTGATGAGCTCCTTCCGCCATAGGCATGGAGTCTTCAGAGCAGAACCCAGCCGAGTCTCCCCTTCACCGGTAGGGTGGTCAAGCTGGAGCTCCTCAAATCCCTCCGTTATTTCATCCACCATCACCCTAGCATATCCTTCTGGAATCGGCCGGCAGTGGTAGGTTGCGCCGGGTTCAGGAGGTAAAACAGAGCCAACAGCCGCCTTGACTTTGAAGTTCTGCCATTCCGCCATAAGGTGGCAATGTTGAGACTCCGTGATAGCATCCACGGGGTAGCTAGCAGGAGCCGCATGCTCCAGCTGAAGCAGCTCGGTGGAAGCCACGCTGCTTCTCCGCTGAGATGGCGGTGTAGCTTCGGGGGCAGTTTGGGCATGTCGATTGCCGTCTCATTCCTCTAGCGCTTGAACCCTTTCGTGCAGCTTCTGAATTTGGATCTGCTCCACTTTTTTCCTCCTCTCCTGGCTTTTGTAACCACCCGCGTCCGGAAAACCAGCCTTCCACGGAACGGAGCCTGGCGTGCCTTGTGTCCGTCCAGGGTGCTCAGGATTCCCGAGGGCCATTGTGAGCTCGTCGTTCTCTCTGTCTGGAACGAACGTCCCTTCCTGCGCTGCATTGATATATTGCTGAATCTTCTTGACTGGTATTCTGAAAAGCTCGTTCGTCCAAACGCACCTCCCTGATACAGGGTCTAAGGTTCCGCCAGCCCCGAAGAACCAAGTCCGGCAACGGTCTGTCCAGTTCATTGTCTGTGGTTCGATCCCTTTTTCAAGCAGATCATTCTCAGCCTTGGCCCACTTAGGTCGGGCTTTGAGGTAGCCACCTGACCCCGTGCGATGGTGAAGCTTCTTCTTTGCAGCATTCTTCTTGTTTGTCGCTGACATCTTCTTACTCTTTTCCGATGTCTTGTGGGCCACAAATGCGGGCCAGTGATCTCTGATCTTCTCATACCGGCCGATGAATTCTGGTGTCTCTTCTTTGTCGACAAACGTTTTCAGCTCATTCTTCCACCTCCTGAATAGGTCTGCCATCTTCTTAAGAGCATGAGACTTGATTAATTGCTCTATAACTGGCTTCTCCGGATCCTCCTCTGGCGGTAGGGTGAAATTTGCCTTCAGCTCAGTCCAAAGATCATCTTTCTGCATATCATTGACATAAGACACCTCAGGGTCTTCCTTCTTAGGCTTATACCATTGGTGGATGCTGATCGGGATCTTGTCCCTAACTAGAACCCCGCACTGAGCAGCAAATGCATCCTTTGTCTGGATGGGTTCAATCGGTTGGCCGTCGCGCGCGATTGCTGTGATCTCAAACCTTTCATCCGAGCGCAACTTTCTCTTCGGGCCTCGTCTCTTTACCGCAGTTGTGCTCGATCCGGAGGGCTAGAAAAAAGAAGAAAGACGAGTGTTAATTAATATGTGTACATACCAAAACAATGAATGCATCAATTAGCTAGTCAGCACAGGCTTAACTAATATATTTACCTGGCCGAACTCTGTTCGGTCACCGGAGCCGTCACCACGGGCTCCTTCTTGCACCAGCATTGGGTCACCGGAGCCATCATAATCATGTATTTCCTCCTCCACTCTTCGATCACCGTAGCCTGCTTCTTCACCCTGTTCTTACAGACCATCATTGTCGTTAAGATACGACAAGATATCACCTCCGGCTAAGATTATGTCCCCCAACACCTCTTCTGCTTGCTCATCTCGTCCGTGCTCTATTGTTTCTGCAAATATTACAACATGGCAATTATTACACAAACATGACAGCAGGTGGATATATTACTGCAAACGTAGACCTAGCTTATTCCGGGTTTGGGGTGGCCTAGGCAACGCTTCAAGGGTAGGGGCGCGGCGGGAGGGGGTAGGAGACCGACATCTTGTTTTCTAGGGTTTGGGTGTCCTCGAGAGTTTTGGTCGAGCGAGAGGGCCGGGGGGTGCTCCCGTGGTATAAGTTATCACGGTTGAGAGGGGGTATAAATATCGACCGTCCATCATGTCAAAGTTATCTGGGAGGGAGTTATATATATCGACAACGACGACATACATACATGGGAAAATATTGTTATCGGGGAGGGGGTATATCGACCCCCCCACGTGTTGAAGTTATCGGGAGGGGGTTATATCGACAACGACGACATACGTACATGGGAAAATAATATTATCGGCGGGGAGGGGGTATATCGACCCCCCTCGTGTTGAAGTTATCGGGAGAGGGGTATATCAACGACGACAGACCCGATAAAACATAAGAAAACGAAGAAGAAATAGAAAGAGGAGAAGAAGAAAAGGAATAGAGGAGAAGATCGAAGAAAAAAAAGAAGAAAAAAAAAGAGGAGAAGAAGAAAGGAATAGAAGAGAAGAAGAAAAAATAGAAAAAAGAAGAAGAAAAAATATTTCTTCTTCTCTTCTATTCCTTTCTTCTTCTCCTCTTCTTTTTTCCTCTTCTTATTTATTTCTCCTCTTCTTCCTCTCCTCTTCTTCTCCTTTCTTCCTCTTCTTATTTTCCTTTTTATATGAACATATCATCATATATATGGACATACATTTTCTTTGCATATGCACATGAACATACATTTTCTTTGCATATGCATATGAACATACATACATACATTTTTCTTTCATATGAACATACATACATACATTTTCTTTGCATATGACCATACATACATTTTTCTTTGCATATGACCATTCATACATTTTCTTTGCATATGCTTTGCATATAAACATACATACATACATATAAACATAACATACATACACAAAAAATTCTAAAAATCTGCCTAAAAAAATTATATGAAAAAAGCATACATCATCCATCCATATAATCAACATATGCATATGAAAAAAAATTATATGAAAAAAAATTATATGAAGAGGATCGAGGGGACAGGGAGGAAAGGGGGTCGCCGGAGCCGGACCGAACGGGGAGGAGGGGCGGCGTCGAGGCAGGGGCGGCAGTGGGGGCGGGCGCCGGCGACGACGACAATGGTGGGGGCGGGCTGGGGCGCAGGGGCGCGGCCGTGCGTGCTCGGGGACGGGGCAGGGGCACGGGGAGGCGGCCGGCGTGGGCTCGGGCGCGGGGCAGGGGCACGGGGAGACGGGGATGGCGGCCGGCGGCGGCGACGGCGACGAGGAGCGCGCGAGCGATTTGGGCAGCCTGGCGGCGGGGGCAACTGGCGAGGGAGGCGACGGAGATGTGAAACTTTCACAAGTCCTGGTTATATAGCAAGGGCATTGGTCCCGGTTCGTGGCACCAACCGGGACCAATGCCACCCTTTATTCCCGGTTGGTGCCACCAACCGGGACCAAAGGTCCCTTTTCAGCAGCGCAAAGGGCGGGAAGCGGTGGCCTTTGGTCCCGGTTGGTGGCACCAACCGGGACTAAAGGGGGGGCATTGGTCCCGGTTGGTGCCACGAACCGGTACCAATGCACCCCTTTAGTCCCGGTTGGTGGCACCAACCGGGACCAAAGGCCTCTTGCTGCCCGCGTCGCGGCCAAAAGTTTAGTCCCACCTCGCTAGTTGAGAGGAGCTCGGAGTGGTTTATAAGCCCCGCTGCGGCTGCTCTCTCGAACTCCTCTCTATAGCAGGCTTCTGGGCCTAAATTTGGCGCGCTGCCCGTTGAGCCCTCTAGCCCTTCTGGGCCTGTATTTGCAAACCCGAGGGTTGGAGGGCCCAGCGGACAGCGCCCCAACAATTTTTGTTGCTGTTTTTAGTTTTTTGTTTTCTTTTTTGCTTTATTTATTTTGTTTTGTTTCTACTTACAACAAAAAACTTATTTATTTTATTTCTAATTACTTATTTATTTTACTTTATGATAATTCTTTTCAGCGGCGCAAAGGGTGGGAAGCGGCAGCCTTTGGTCCCGGTTGGTGGCACCAACCGGGACTAAAGGGGGGGCATTGGTCCCGGTTGGTGCCACAAACCGGGACCAAAGGCCTCTTGCTGCCCGCATCGCGGCCAAAAGTTTAGTCCCACCTCGCTAGCCGAGGGGCGCCCGCACCAATTTAAAAGCCGCGGCGCGGCTGCTGTTTCGAACTCCTCTCTATAGCAGGCTTCTGGGCCTAACTTTGGCGCGCTGCCCGTTTAGCCTCCTAGCCCTTCTGGGCCTGTATTTGCAAACCTGAGGGTTGGAAGGCCAAGCGGGCAGCGCCCCAACAATTTTTTTGCTGTATTTAGTTTTTTTTGTTTTCCTTTTTGCTTTATTTATTTTGTTTTGTTTCTACTTACAACAAAAAACTTATTTATTTTATTTTATTTTGTTTCTAATTAATTTTTTTTTACTTTATGATAATTCTTTTTGCTATTAAAGTTTCTATCAAAAAAAGCTCTTTATGAAAAAAAATTGCTGTATTTAGTTTTTTTGTTTTCTTTTTTGCTTTATTTATTTTGTTTTGTTTCTACTTACAACAAAAAACTTATTTATTTTATTTTATTTTGTTTCTAATTACTTATTTATTTTACTTTATGATAATTCTTTTTGCTATTAAAGTTTCTATCAAAAAAAGTTCTTTATGAAAATTCTTTTTGCTTTTAATGATTTTGAACAGAAAATACTTCGATAATTTTAGTTGCATCAATTTTATATGATTTTAGTTTCAATAATAATAGCGGTTTCTTATAATGTTTTGAACAGAAAATACTTTGTTAATTTTAGTTTCATAAATTTTATTAAAGTTTATTTTATTTTGTCGGAACACAAGAAGTCCGAAGTTGTAATAAGTTATTAAAAATAAAAAAGAGGCGCAATGCTCGTTGATTTGCTTCAAGCCTTTCGGAATAGTGTAGACTGCACTGCACATAGCTCCATGCAGTCTACATTATTCCTCAAGGCTTGAAGCTAAGCAACGTGAGCATTGCGCCTCTTCTTCATCGTCTCTGCACTCAGGGCTTATAAACCGCTCGTAGTGCCTCTCAGCTAGCGAGGTGGGACTAAAAAACTGCTTAGTAAGAAACTCTAGTACCGGTTCGTGCCACGAACCAGTACTAAAGGTGCTCGTGGGGCCACAGCCTCATCAGTACCGGTTCGTGGCACCAACAGGGACCAAAGGGTGGAATTGGTCCCGGTTCGTGCCACCAACCGGGACCAATGGCCTTGCACAGCGGCGTGGTGGTGAGTTTAGTCCCACCTCGCTAGCTGAGAGAGAGCCGCACCTGTTTATAAGGTGCGGTGCGCCTGAGCTGCCGAGCTCCTCTCTAAAGCAGGCTTACGGGCCTAACCTCTCTGTACATGCCTGTGGGCCTACTGGGCCTTCTGCGGGCCTGAATCCTGGCCCATGGATGGGTTTCTAATCGTATTCAGGCCGTGGTGGCCCAGTAGGTGGCATAATTTTTAATTTTTGGCCTGTTATTTTTCATGCATTTACTAATTATTTTGAGCTATAAGACCCTAGAATTGAAAAGCATTTCAAATGAACTCTGAAAAGGTTGAAAGTTGGCATGGTATCATCATTTCATCCACATAGCATGTGCAAGAAAGTTGAGAGGGTTACGGCAAAAATTAGATGCACTTCTTGTACAAAACGGACAATGGTATCATACTCGTCTATTACAAAGTTGGCATGGTATCATCATAATAGTTGCGGGAGAAAGTCTTCACTTTTTCTTCGCTTGTGTCATTTGCTTATTGCGCCGTAACCATGGATAATCTTCATCGTTTATCAGGATGCTTGGGTCAACCTTGACTTTGAACGGAGGAATTTCATGAAACTTTTCATAATCTTCAGACATGTCTGTCTTGTCCTCCACTCCCACAATGTCCCTTTTTCCTGAAAGAACTATGTGGCGCTTTGGCTCATCGTATGATGTATTCGCTTCCTTATCTTTTCTTTTCCTCGGTCTGGTAGACATGTCCTTCACATAGATAACCTGTGCCACATCATTGGCTAGGACGAACGGTTCGTCAGTGTACCCAAGATTGTTCAGATCCACTGTTGTCATTCCGTACTGTGGGTCTACCTGTACCCCGCCTCCTAACAGATTGACCCATTTGCACTTAAACAAAGGGACCTTAAAATCATGTCCGTAGTCAATTTCCCATATGTCCATTATGTAACCATAATATGTGTCCTTTCCCCTCTCGGTTGCTGCATCAAAGCGGACACCGCTGTTTTGGTTGGTGCTCTTTTGATCTTGGGCGATCGTGTAAAATGTATTCCCATTTATCTTGTATCCTTTGTAAGTCAATACAGTCGAAGATGGTCCCCTGGACAACGAGTACAACTCATCACAAACAGTGGTGTCACCTCTGAGACGTGTTTCCAACCAACTGCTGAAAGTCCTGATGTGTTCACATGTAATCCAGTCGTCACACTGCTCCGGGTGTTTGGAGCGCAGACTGTTCTTGTGTTCATCGACATACCGGGTCACCAAGATAGAGTTTTGTAGAACTGTGTAGTGTGCTTGAGACCAAGAATATCCGTCTCTGCATATTATTGAGTCCCCCCTCCAAGCGTGCCTTTTCCAGTCAGTCTCCCCTCATACCGCGATTTAGGGAGCCCTATCTTCTTAAGGCCAGGAATGAAGTCAACACAAAACCCAATGACATCCTCTGTTTGATGGCCCATGGAGATGCTTCCTTCTGGCCTAGCGCGGTTACGGACATATTTCTTTAGGACTCCCATGAACCTCTCAAAGGGGAACATATTGTGTAGATATACGGGCCCCAGAATGACAATCTCGTCGACTAGATGAACTAGGACGTGTGTCATGATATTGAAGAAGGATGGTGGGAACACCAGCTCGAAACTGACAAGACAGTGCGCCACATCACTCCTTAGCCTTGGTATGATTTCTGGATCGATCACCTTCTGAGAGATTGCGTTGAGGAATGCACATAGCTTCACAATGGCTAATCGGACGTTTTCCGGTAGAAGCCCCCTCAATGCAACCGGAAGCAGTTGCGTCATAATCACGTGGCAGTCATGAGACTTTAGGTTCTGGAACTTTTTCTCTGGCATATTTATTATTCCCTTTATAGTCGACGAGAAGCCAGTCGGGACCTTCATACTGAGCAGGCATTCAAAGAAGATTTCTTTCTCTTCTTTCGTAAGAGCGTAGCTGGCAGGACCTTCATACTGCTTTGGAGGCATGCCGTATTTTTCATGCAAACGTTCCAGGTCCTCCCGTGCCTCAGGTGTATCTTTTGTCTTCCCATACACGCCCAAGAAGCCTAGCAGGTTCACGCAAAGGTTCTTCGTCACGTGCATCATGTCGATTGAAGAGCGGAACTCTAGCTCTTTCCAGTAGGGTAGGTCCCAAAATATAGATTTCTTCTTCCACATGGGTGCGTGTCCCTCAGCGTCATTCAGAACAGCTAGTCCGCCGGGACCCTTTCCAAAGATTACGTGTAAATCATTGACCATAGCAAGTACGTGATCACCGGTACGCATCGCGGGCTTCTTCCAGTGATCTGCCTCGCCTTTGAAATGCTTGCCTTTCTTTCGACATTGATGGTTGGTCGGAAGAAATCGACGATGGCCCAGGTACACATTCTTCCTGCTTTTGTCCAGGTATATACTTTCAGTGTCATCTAAACAGTGCGTGCATGCGTGGTTTCCCATGTTTGTCTGTCCTGAAAGGTTACTGAGAGCGGGCCAATCGTTGATGGTTACAAACAGCAACGCGTGCAGGTTAAATTCCTCCTGTTTGTGCTCATCCCACGTACGTACACCATTTCCATTCCACAACTGTAAAATTTCTTCAACTAATGGCCTTAGGTACACATCAATGTCGTTGCCGGGTTGCTTAGGGCCTTGGATGAGAACTGGCATCATAATGAACTTCCGCTTCATGCACATCCAAGGAGGAAGGTTATACATACATAGAGTCACGGGCCAGGTGCTGTGATTGCTGCTCTGCTCCCCGAAAGGATTAATGCCATCCGCGCTTAAACCAAACCACACGTTCCTTGGGTCAGCTGCAAACTCAGCCCAGTATTTTCTCTCGATTTTTCTCCACTGCGACCCGTCAGCGGGTGCTCTCAACTTCCCGTCTTTCTTACGGTCCTCACTGTGCCATCACATCAACTTGGCATGCTCTTCGTTTCTGAACAGACGTTTCAACCGTGGTATTATAGGAGCATACCACATCACCTTCGCAGGAACCCTCTTCCTGAGGGGCTCGCCGTCAACATCACCAGGGTCATCTCGTCTGATCTTATACCGCAATGCACCGCATACCGGGCATGCGTTCAGATCCTTGTACGCACCGCGGTAGAGGATGCAATCATTAGGGCATGCATGTATCTTCTGCACCTCCAATCCTAGAGGGCATACGACCTTCTTTGCTGCGTATGTACTGTCGGGCATTTCGTTATCCTTTGGAAGCTTCTTCTTCAATATTTTCAATAGCTTCTCAAATCCTTTGTCAGGCACATCATTCTCTGCCTTCCACTGCAGCAATTCCAGTACGGTACCGAGCTTTGTGTTGCCATCTTCGCAATTGGGGTACAACCCTTTTTTGTGATCCTCTAACATGCGATCGAACTTCAGCTTCTCCTTTTGACTTCCGCATTGCGTCCTTGCATCGACTATGACCCGGCGGAGATCATCATCATCGGGCACTGGTTCCTCTTGATCTTCAGCAGCTTCCCCCCTTGCAGCATCATTGGGCACATCGTCTGGTTCCTCTTGATCTTCAGCAGCTTCCCCCATTGCAGCATCACCGTATTCAGGGGGCACATAGTTGTCATCGTCCTCTTCTTCTTCGCCGTCTTCCATCATAACCCCTATTTCTCCGTGCCTCGTCCAAACATTATAGTGTGGCATGAAACCCTTGTAAAGAAGGTGGGTGTGAAGGATTTTCCGGTCAGAGTAAGACTTCGTATTCCCACATATAGGGCATGAACAACACATAAAACCATTCTGCTTGTTTGCCTCAGCCACTTCGAGAAAATCATGCACGCCCTTAATGTACTCGGAGGTGTGTCTGTCACCGTACATCCATTGCCGGTTCATCTGCGTGCATTATATATAATTAAGTGTGTCAAAAACCATTACAGAACATCATGAATAGATAATTAAGTGACCAAATTAATAGAAGTTCATCATCACATTAGAACCAAAGTACATACATAGTTCTCATCTAACAACATATATATAGCTCTCCAGAGCATCTAATTAATTAAACCATACATTGAAACTATGTAAAACATTTCAATGCGAAAACAAATGCGATCATAATCGCAACCAAGGTAACAATTGATCCAACGGCATAATGATACCAAGCCTCGGTATGAATGGCATATTTTCTAATCTTTCTAACCTTCAAGCGCATTGCATACATCTTGATCTTGTGATCATCGACGACATCCGCAACATGCAACTCCAATATCATCTTCTCCTCCTCAATTTTTTTTATTTTTTCCTTCAAGTAATTGTTTTCTTCTTCAACTAAATTTAACCTCTCGACAATAGGGTCGGTTAGAATTTCCGGTTCAACCACCTCCTAGATAAATAAAATCTATGTCACGTTGGTCGGTATATTTGTCATAAACAATAAATGAACCAAATAGTTATAAAAAGATAATATATACCACATCCGAATCATAGACAGGACGAGGGCTGACGGGGGCGGATACCAAAACCATCGCACTATGTAATAAGAAGGAATAATAAAAGTAACAAAATTAGACAAGTAACTATCTAAAGTAAGAATTTTTTCCTTTCAGAAAGAAGATAAGAACAAGAGGCTCACCACGGTGGTGCTGGCGACGAGATCGGCGCGGGCGATCGACGGCGGTGAAGACGGGGACGGGACGTGACGGACCGCTAAACCTAGAAAAATCTCGGGGAAAATGGAGCTCGGAGGTCGAGTTTCGAGAGGACAAAGATTAACTAGTGTGGCTTAGACATTTCATCGAACACCTCATGTGCATAGGAGGTGAGCTAGAGCACCCAAATGCCCTCCCCTCGCCGGCCAGAGAAAACAGAGCACTGTGGAGTGCTCTGCTGTGGCGATGGGGTATATATAGGGAACTCTTTGGTCCCGGTTCGTGGCACCAACCGGGACTAAAGGCCTTTGGTCCCGGTTGGTGCCACGAACCGGGACCAATGCCCCCTTTAGTCCCGGTTGGTGGCACCAACCGGGACCAAAGGCCTTGTGCTGCCCCGCGTCAAAAGTTTAGTCCCACCTCGCTAGTTGAGAGAGCTCGAGAGTGGTTTATAAGCGCTGCTGCGCCCACCCTCTCGAACTCCTCTCAACTGCAGGCTTTCGGGCCTAACTGTTCTCTTTGCCTGTGGGGCCTACTGGGCCTTCTGCGGGCCTGAATCCTGGCCCATGGATGGGTTTCTAGTCGTATTCAGGCCGTTGTGGCCCAGTAGGTGGCATAATTTTTTTTCCTCTGTTTTTTTTCTCTTTTGCTTTATTTGTTTTGTTTTTTTCTACTTACAACAAAAAACTTATTTATTTTATTTCTAATTACTTATGTATTTTACTTTAATTATTTTATTTTTATTTATTTTACTGCTGCTATTTTGATTTATTTTGCTGCAGCTATTTTTACTTAATTTATTAAGGTTTATTTATTGTAGTTACTATAGTTTATTTTATTTTATTTTATTAAGGTTTATTTAGTTTTATTTATTTTATTAAGGTTTATTTATTTATAAATATAAAAAATGAACATAGATGCGCTTATAGAGAAAATTAAACCTAAATTAATAGTAAATTTCTATGAAATTTACTGTGAATTTAGGTGAAATTCCCTGTATAAGCGCATCTATTTTCACTTTAAGAGAAGCTCAACAAGGCATAGAGGGACGGGCTTATAAACTGGTGTGAGCGCCCTTCGGTTGGCGAGGTGGGACAAAACACTGGCCGCAACTAGGACCAGCCCTTTAGTCCCGGTTTGTGGTAGGAACCGGGACTAAAGGGTGGTGGGCCAGGAGCGTGGCCCATTGGTCCCGGTTTGTCCCACCAACCGGGACCAACGGGTCCGGACGAACCGGGACCAATGCCCCCACGAGGCCCGGCAGGCCCCTGGCCACACGAACCAGGACCAATGCTCACATTAGTCCCGGTTCGTGACTGAACCGGGACTAATGTGAGTATTGCCCTGTGACCAAAGCCCAGTTTTCTACTAGTGAGGGGGTCAATCTCCATCAACATCTTCACCAGCACCATCTCCTCTCAAACCCTAGTTCATCTCTTGTATCCGATCTTTGTCTCAAAACCTCAGATTGGTACCTGTGGGTTGCTAGTAGTGTTGATTACTCCTTGTAGTTGATGCTAGTTGGTTTATTCGGTGGAAGATCATATGTTCAGATCCTTAATGCTATTCAATACCCCTCTGATTATGAACATGAATATGCTTTGTGAGTAGTTATGTTTGTTCCTGAGGACATGTGAGAAGTCATGCGAATTTGGTATCCGTTCGATATTTTGATGAGATGTATGTTGTCCTTCCTCTAGTGGTGTTATGTGAACGTCGACTACATGACACTTCACCATGATTTGGGCCTAGGGGAAGGCATTGGGAAGTAATAAGTAGATGATGGGTTGCTAGAGTGACAGAAGCTTAAACCCTAGTTTATGAGTTGCTTCGTAAGGGGCTGATTTGGATCCCTATGTTTCATGTTATGCTTAGATTTATCTTAATTCTTGTTTCGTAGTTACAGATGTTTGCGAGAGGGGTTAATCATAAGTGGGAGGCTTGTCCAAGGAAGGGCAGCACCCAAGCACCGGTCCACCCACATATCAAATTATCAAAGTAACAAACGTGAATCATATGAGCATGATGAAAACTAACTTGACAACAATTCCCATGTGTCCTCGGGAGCGCTTTGCTTTATATAATAGTTCATCCAGGCTTGTCCTTTGCTACAAAAAGGATTGGGCCACCTTGCTGCACCTTAGTTACTTTTGTTACTTGCTACTCGTTACGAATTATCTTATCACACAACTATCTGCTACCGATAATTCCAGTGCTTACAGAGAATACCTTGCTGAAAACGGCTTGTCATTTCCTTCTGCTCCTCGTTGGGTTCGACACTCTTACTTATCGAAAGGACTACGATAGATCCCCTATACTTGTGGGTCATCAAGAGTCTTTTCTGGCGCCGTTGCCGGGTAGTGAAGCGCCTTTGGTAAGGGAACATTTATATAGTGTGCTGAAATTTACTGTCACTTGTTACTATGAAAAATAATCCTTTGAGGGGCTTGTTCGGGGTATCTTCACCTCGACCGGAAGAGCAAAGAGTTGCTCCTCAACCTACTGCACCTACTAAAAATATTTATTATGAAATTCCTTCGGGTATGATAGAGAAACTGCTAGCTAATCCTTATGCAGGAGATGGAACATTACATCCTGATATACATCTAATCTATGTGGATGAAGTTTATGGATTATTTAAGCTTGCAGATTTGCCCGAGGATGTTGTCAAGAAGAAGGTATTCCCTTTATCTTTGAAGGAAAAGGCATTGACATGGTGTAGGCTACGTGATGATATTGGATCTTGGAACTACAACCGATTGAAATTGGAATTTCATCAGAAGTTTTATCCTATGCATCAGAAATTGGAATCGTGATCGGAATTGTATATATAATTTTTGGCCTCGTGAAGGAGAAAGTATCGCTCAAGCTTGGGGGAGGCTTAAGTCAATGTTATATTCATGCCCCAGTCATGAGCTCTCAAGAGAAATTATTATTCAGAATTTTTATGCTCGGCTTTCTCGTAATGATCAATCCATGCTCGATACTTCTTGTACTGGTTCTTTTATGAAGAAAGATATTGAATTCAAATGAGATTTATTGGAAAGAATTAAATGCAACTTTGAAGATTGGGAACCCGACGAAGGTAAGGAGTCAGGTATAAACCTTAAGTTTGATTGTGTTAAATCTTTTATGGATACTGATGCTTTTCGAGATTTTAGCAGTAAATATGGACTTGACTCTGAGATAATAGCATCTTTCTATGAATCTTTTGCTACTCATGTTGATCTCCCTAAGGAGAAGTGGTTTAAATATCATCCTCCCATTGAAGTGAAAGTAGTAGAACCTGTTAAAGTTGAAGAAGAAACTATTACTTATAATGTTGATCCTATTGTTCCTACTGCTTATATTGAGAAACCACCTTTTCCTGCTAGAATAAAGGATCATGCTAAAGCTTCAACTGTGGTTCGTAAGAGTTATACTAGAACACCTACACCCCTAGAGCAAATTAAATTTGAACCTAGTATTGCTATGGCTAAAGATCTCTTGGTTGATAATAGTGAAGGGCATGTTATTTATTTCTGTGATGAAGATGCTAGAATTGCCAAACCCGATATTGAAGATAAACATAGACCTGTTGTTGGCATGCCTGTTGTTTCTGTTAAAATAGGAGATCATTGTTATCATGGCTTATGTGATGTGGGTGCTAGTGTGAGTGCAATTCCTTATAACTTATACTAAGAAATTATGAATGATATTGCACCTGCTGAGATAGAAGCTATTGATGTTACTATTAACCTTGCCAATAGAGATTCCATATCACCAATTGGGATTGTTAGAGATGTTGAAGTCTTGTGTGAGAAAATAAAATACCCTACTGATTTTCTTCCTCTTGCTTCCCCACAACATGATTTTTGTCCAATTATATTTGGTAGACCTTTCTTGAATACTGTTAATGCTAAGATAGACTGTGAGAAAGAAATTGTTACTGTAAGTTTTGGGGATATGTCCCATGAATTTAATTTCTCTAAATTTCATAGAAAACCCCATGATAAAGAACTGCCTAGTAAGGATGAAATTATTGGTCTTGCTTCTATTGTTGTGCCTCCTACGGATCCTTTAGAATAATATTTGCTAGACCATGAAAATGATATGTTTATGAATGAAAGAAGGGAAATAGATGAAATATTCTTTAATCAAGGGCCTATTTTGAAACACAATTTCCCTATTGAAATCCTTGGGGATCCTCCTCCAGCCAAGGGTGACCCCGTGTTTGAGCTTAAACAATTACCTGATACTTCGAAATATGCTTATCTCGATGAAAAGAAGATATATCCTATTATTATTAGTGCTAACCTTTCAGAGCATGAAGAAAAGAAATTATTGAAAACTCTGAAGAAGCACCGTGCTGCTATTGGATATACTCTTGATGATCTTAAGGGCATTAGTCCCACTCTATGTCAGCATAAAATTAATATGGAGCCTGATGCTAAACCAGTTGTTGATCACCAACAAAGGTTGAATCCTAAGATGAAGCAAGTGGTAAGAAATGAAATACTAAAGCTTCTGGAGGCAGGTATAATTTATCCTATTGCTGATAGTAGATGGGTAAGTCCCGTTCATTGTGTCCCTAAGAAGGGAGGTATTACTGTTGTTCCTAATGATAAGAATGAATTGATCCCACAAAGAATTGTTACAAGTTATAGAATGGTAATTGATTTTCACAAATTGAACAAAGCTACTAGGAAAGATCATTACTTTTTACCTTTTTATTGATCAAATGCTAGAAAGACTATCCAAACATACAAATTTTTGCTTTCTAGACGGTTATTCTGGTTTTTCTCAAATACCTGTGTCAAAAGATGATCAGGAAAAGACTACTTTTACTTGCCCTTTGGTACTTTTGCTTATATACGTATGCCTTTTGGTTTATGCAATGCACCTGCTACCTTTCAAAGATGTATAACTGCTACATTCTCTGATTTTTGTGAAAATATTGTTGAGGTTTTCATGGATGATTTCTCCGTTTACGGAACTTCTTTTGATGTTTGATTAAGCAACCTTGATCGAGTTTTGCAGAGATGTGAAGAAACTAATCTTGTCTTGAATTGGAAGAAGTGCCACTTTATGGTTAATGAAGGTACTGTCTTGGGGCATAAAATTTCTGAAAGAGGTATTGAAGTTGATAAAGCTAAAGTAGATGCTATTGAAAAGATGCCATGTCCTAAAGATATCAAAGGTATAAGAAGTTTCCTTGATCATGCAGGTTTCTATAGGAGGTTTATTAAAGACTTCTCTAAAATTTCTAGGCCTCTCACTAATCTCTTGCAAAAAGATGTTCCTTTTGTTTTTGATGAAGATTGTGTAGAAGCATTTGAAATACTTAAGAAAGTCTTGATTTCTGCACCTATTGTTCAGCCACCTGATTGGAATTTACCCTTTGAAATTATGTGCGATGATACTGATTATGCTGTTGGTGCTGTTCTAGGGCAAAGAGTTGATAAGAAATTGAATGTTATTCGTTATGCTAGTAAAACTCTAGACAGTGCCCAGAGAAATTATGCTACTACTGAAAAAGAATTTTTAGCAGTTGTTTTTGCTTGTGATAAGTTCAGATCTTATATTTTTGATTCCAAAGAAACTGTTCACACTGATCATGCTGCTATTAAATATCTTATGGAAAAGAAAGATGGTAAGCCTAGACTTATTAGATGGGTTCTCTTGTTACAAGAATTTGACTTGCATATTATTGATAGAAAGGGAGTTTAGAACCCTGTTGCAGACAACTTGTCTAGGTTAGAAAATGTTCTTGATGACCCATTGCCTATTGATGATAGTTTTCCTGATGAGCAATTAGCTATCATAAATGCTTCTCGTAATACTCCATGGACTGCTGATTATGCTAATTACATTGTTGCTAAATTTATACCACCTAGTTTCACATACCAGCAAAAGAAAAATGTTTTCTATGATTTGAGACATTACTTTTGGGATGACCCACACCTTTATAAAGGAGTAGATGGTGTTTTTAGACGTTGTGTACCTGAGCATGAACAGGAACAGATCCTACGCAAGTGACACTCCAAGTCTTACGGAGGACACCACGCTGGAGATAGAACTGCACATAAGGTATTGCAATCTGGTTTTTATTGGCCTACTCTCTTCAAAGATGCTCGTAAGTTTGTCTTGTCTTGTGATGAATGCCAGAGAATTGGCAATATTAGTAGACGTCAGGAAATGCCTATTAATTATTCACTTGTTATTGAACCATTTGATGTTTGGGGCTTTGATTATATGGGGCCTTTTCCTTCCTCTAATGGGTATACACATATTTTAGTTGCTGTTGATTACGTTACTAAGTGGGTAGAAGCTATTCCAACTAGTAGTGCTGATCATAACACTTCTATTAAGATGCTTAAAGAAGTTATTTTTCTGAGGTTTGGAGTCCCTAGATATTTAATGACTGATGGTGGTTCACATTTTATTCATGGTGTTTTCCGTAAAATGCTTGCTAAGTATGATGTTAACCATAGAATTGCATCTCCATATTACCCTCAGTCTAGCGGTCAAGTAGAATTGAGCAATAGAGAGATTAAATTAATTTTGCAAAAGACTGTTAATAGATCTAGAAAGAATTGGTCTAACAAACTTGATGATGCCTTATGGGCTTATAGAACTGCTCATAAGAATCCTATGGGTATGTCTCCGTATAAAATGGTTTATGGAAAAGCATTTCACTTACCTCTCGAACTAGAACATAAGGCATATTGGGCTATTAAAGAGCTCAACTATGATTTAAAACTTGCCGGTGAGAAGAGGCTATTTGACATTAACTCACTTGATGATTGGAGAACCCAAGCCTATGAGAATGCCAAGTCGTTTAAAGAAAAGGTTAAAAGATGGCATGACAAAAGGATACAAAAGCGTGAGTTTAACGTAGGTGATCATGTTTTGCTATACAACTCTCGTTTAAGATTTTTTGCAGGAAAACTTCTCTCTAAATGGGAAGGCCCTTACATTATTGAGGAGGTCTATCGTTCCGGTGCCATAAAAATCAACAACGCCGAAGGCACAAATCCAAAGGTGGTAAACGGTCAAGAATCAAACATTATATCTCAGGTAATCCCATAAATTTTGAGACTAATATAATTAATACCGTAACACCAGAGGAGTACATAAGGGACACTTTCCAGAACGTTTCAGACTCCAAAAAGGAATAGGTATGTGATACGGTAAGTAACCGACTCCAAAACTGTCCTAATGGAAAATTTTCTCCGTTTTGGAATATTTAAAAATTTAGGAAAAATAAAAGTAATCCGAAGAGCGCACGAGGCATCCACAAGGGTGGAGGGCAAGCCCTACCCCCCTGGGCGCGGCCCCATGCCTTGTGGCCACCTCGTGTGCCCTCCGGACTCTGTTTTCTTGCACAATACTTCTTTTGGTCGGTAAAAATTCATTATATAATCTCCCGAAGATTTTGACCACTGTACCACGAAAAATCCTATGTTCTTGTTTCGAGCTGTTTTTCTGACAAATCTAGATCACCATGACGTCTCCAAGCGCCCCCAAGGACAAGTTTTTCGAGAAGGTCATCAACCCCTACCTTGCGGAGGTGCTGCGACACCCTCAAGCCATTGAGATGCGCGAGGGGGTGCTGCACATCCGCGATGTTGAAGGGCCGAAGAAGACCGGAAGCGTGGAGGCAAGACTCGAAGCAATGGAGCAGCAAGTTTTCAAGTGCCAAGGGATGGTGGAACATGAACTCAACGCCAATCACTTGATGATCGCGGAGTTCACCAACAATCACAAGCTGGATGCCAAGAACATCGGGGAGGCCATCTTCAAGCTTCATGAGAAAATTGAGCATCTCCAAGCCCAGATCTATGACCTGCAAAACCAAAACTGTGAGTATGAATACATATTTAAGAGGATGAGTTTGGTTGCAGATTTGAGGATCCCGGAGACTCGTTCGTCTTTCTATGATGGCGAGCCTATGCCTTGGAAGATGGATGACAAGCCTACCACATCAACAACTCCATCATCACCACCTCCGAAGAAAGAGACATATCTTTATCTAGTAGAATAAAGCTTTAGTATGATCTAGCTTTGAGTTTTGATTTATGTTCTATCTATATAATCGAGCCCGTGAGTTATATAATAAAGTGTAGTTTTGAGTTGAGGGCTTTGCTTTCTTGCTATAATCTTGAGGGAATAAAATAAAAGAAAAAAAGAAATAAAAAGATCATGTATTAATCTTATGGAGAGTAATGACTTCACATATAAAAAGTATGATGAATAAAAGTTGTTGAGAGTTGACAAACATAGTTTTGGTCATTGTTGCAATTAATAGGAAGTAATAAAGAAAGAGAGGCTTCACATATAAGTATACTATCTTGGACATGTTTTGTAATTGTGAGCACTCATTAAAATATGACATGCTCAAAAGTTGATGTTGGACAAGGAAGACAACATAATGGGTTATGTTTTCTTATATCCAAATAGAAGTTATATTGTTATGGATCCTCCAACATGTTGAGCTTGCTTTTCCCCTCTCATACTAGCCAAATTCTTTGCACCAAGTAGAGATACTACTTGTGCTTCCAAACATCCCTTAAAGTAGTTTTGCCATGAGAGTCCACCATACCTACCTATGGATTGAGTAAGATCCTTCAAGTAAGTTGTCATCGGTGCAAGCAATAAAAATTGCTCTCTAAATATGTATGATCTATTAGTGTGAAGAAAATAAGCTTTATACGAACTTGTGATATGGAAGAAATAAAAGCGACAGACTGCATAATAAAGTTCTTTATCACAAGCGGCAATATAAAGTGACCTTCTTTTGCATTAAGATTTTGTGCACCCAACCATAAAAGCGCATGACAACCTCTGCTTCCCTCTGCGAAGGGCATATCTTTTACTTTTATCTCCTACCCTTATACAAGAGTCATGGTGATCATCACCTTTCCTTTTTACACTTTTTCTTTTGGCAAGCACTATGTGTTGGAGAGATCCGGATATATATATCCACTCGGATGTAGGTTATTATAAAGTACTATTATTGACATTACCCTTGAGGTAAAAGGTTGGGAGGCGAAACTATAAGCCCCTATCTTTCTCTGTGTCTGATTGAAACTTTGTACCCATTAGTATCGCGTGAGTGTTAGCAATCACTACTAGGAAAAGGCCTACTAGTGGCGCACCAGTTTTGCCTACTAATGGCGCACTACTGGTGCGCCACTAGTACCACGCCACTAGTATTAAATACTAATGGCGCACCATTGGTGCACCATTAGTATCTGGTATACTAATGGCGTATCACGCCGTGCGCCATTAGTATAGACCAACATGTGCCATTAGTGTGCCTCCCAGGGGGCGATATTTACACATGTGCTTTGCCATACTAATGGCGCACTGCAGGGTGATGCGCCATTAGTATCCTTTGGCATACTAATGGCGCACGTTGGGGTGATGCGCCATTAGTATGTATATTAGGGATTTTTTTTCTTTTCTGATATTTGCACAGATTACAAAATATATTATTGGACAGAATATAGACAGCACCACACAGCAACAGCAGATTCATCGAATACAATAGAAGATTAGTCTCCGAATACAATTCATCATATTAGTCTCCGAATTCAAAAGACCGAACAAAGATAGAACATTACAAGTCTCGAGACCGCGAGTAGCGAGTTTGTCTTCACATTACAAGTCGATATCGATCATCTAAACTACCATCACATAGAAGAGAGCTGCGGTCATCACGATGAGCTTCATCGCGATGAAACTGGTCTTCATCCGGTTCCTCCAACGCTCCCTCCTCTCTCCCGCTAGATAGCGCGCGTATCTAGATTCCGCCTCCGCCCTAGTGGTGTACCCTTTGTAACTGTTACCGCTGAAACGGTGAACCTGTCTCCGACACTCCTCCCAGTCGTCGTAGACTTCGGGAACCTTACCCTTTTACATGACATACGACGGCATCTCTATGCACTAGCCAAACAACAAACAATACATAAGCAATATATAAGTATGCAACAAAAGGATCGGAAGAGAAAAGCAAGACATTAATAGCACGATTCATGGTCCTACTACTCCCTCCGTCCGGAAATACTTGTCGGAGAAATGCATAAAAATGGATGTATCTAGAACTAAAATACGTCTAGATACATCCATTCCTTCGACAAGTATTTCCGGACGGAGGGAGTAATAAATAGCATCGATTACATCTAAGTTGAACGACTGTCCAAACCAAAGAGACATACAAGTTCATTAAAGTTTAATTACAACATGAGCTAATCAATGTTTCAGAACTACACATAGCATCACTACTTTCGACTCGACTCATGGGACCGGAGCGTGGATGAAGCCGCCGTCTGTCGTGATGGTCATGAAGTCGCGGGCGTTGTCAGCCAGCATTTGTAGCGTTGTGTCTATCTCACTGTTGGACGGTTAATATTTGAGGTAGAACTGCCCCAAGGTACGAAGGACATCTTGATGGATGATTTCTGCAAACTCCGACTGGATGCGAAAGAATTCTTGTCGGATGTCCGCGTCCTGGATTGCCGCCAAGCTTGCGGTCCAATCTTTGAGATTATTTGGTAGCAGAAGGTGATTATGGTCCCGTACGATCTCCCGCATGTGATGGAGGGCGTAGTAGGCATCCTTCTGACCGCCAGGCGGCTGCTTGACGCATGGGAACGTCGTATTGTGGGTGAACACGTGCCTGCCGTACCTACGAGCTGGCCTCTTAAAGGTGCCTCCAGATGCGGCGTAGCCGGGGAGAGCATCATCAAGAACTTTCTTGATATTTGTGTAGTCTATCTTGGAGTCACGGTCCGGGTCGAAATACGTGGCCATGGAATATTTCGGGCTTAAGAGGATGAGTGTGCAATGTGTGTCACTGCACAGAACACGGAATGTTAGAAAAAAAAGAACGATCGAAATCTAAGATATCATATGTTACGGGGCGGTTAGGGGATGACTTACTCGGGAAAGTAAGGCACGAGGAAGTTATCCTTATCTGGGTTTGCCAGAATGACGCCTTCGAGGTGTGAACTCGCGACTTGCCGGTCCCCAGCGCTGCCCAAGATCTTGGCACGCATGTAGAAGGGGTCGACTATCACAATGTCCGGGGTCTTGTCTCTAATGATCCGCATCTCCATACTCAGCGAAAACAGCCGAACGAGGGTGTAGTGCAGCAGATGAAGGTTAAACATAGCAAAGATGTCATCAAACCGCAGGACGATTGTACCCCCGACGGTGCTATCCACAAAGCCCTTGCCCTCTGGCACCTTGGCCACGAAAACCGGGTATGCCACATAATTCTCTCTGAGACACCGCTTCTCCAAAGAAAGAACACTGTCATGCAGACTCCGCATAGCACCGGTTGCAGCATTGAGCATATTTGTCGGTAGCATCGCCCTACCCGCCACATGCACCCTCCTCGAGATATCCTTAGGTGAAGGTGGCCTGTCCTGAGCACGGATCATACTCGGTGCCGGCTGGCTCGCACAGGCGCCCTTGTTAGTCTTTCGTTTCCGTCCCTTCTTCTTGATTTGCTGTAATGGGATCGAGTTCTGCTCACAGACCGCCTTCTTGAGCGTGTTGGGGCTGATAATATTTCACACCTCAGCTATCTGACGCTCGGTGAAGGCGGCAGCTGGAGGCGTCTCCTGAGAACTGAACGCCAGATGACGCCTGTTGCAATTGGGTTTCTCCGCCGTACCAGCTAGATCGCGGTCGTCTTTTTCAGGGTTGGGTTCTTGAGAAGGAGGCCCGCAGAACTCGTCACCGTACCCATGTTCGGCAAAGTACTTATCGACGTTGGAAAATGTACCGTCGTTGTTGTCGTCGTCGTCCGGATCCTGTGCCATATGCATGTCCGGATCCTGTGCCATAGGGATGTCCGGCATGTCCGGTAGCGTTGCGGCGTTCTTGCCATGGCTTGGCGCTGGCACAACTGGCGGTCTTGTCTGTGGGGTGGTGTTCCCCGCCCCCAAACGAATCTGGCTCTTCGGCCAAAGCAGGGGCCAGCTTACGCAGGCGCTGAGGGTCATCACATCATCTTCATCGGCCCCAGCGGGTCGCATCGGAGGTAACAACTCGTCGCAGCCTGGCAGCACCCGAACCAGTTCAACCCTATACAAGGTGGGTGGCATCGGATTACCGTGGAACACACGGTTGCCCGGTTGAACGATTCTGCCCTTGGCGACATCGACCAACTCGCCGCCCACGAAGTGCAGGAGAGTGCAAGGAACATCGGCGGCGCCCTGCAAAAACATGTAGGGCGTCTGCGATGCCCAGTCAAAGGCAAGGAGATGAAGTCATCGGCCGAGAGGCTTAGTTACCGTGATGTCGTCGAGCTCGGCTAATGTCGAGGCACCGCCAACGGCGGGCGTGCAACTGACGGAGGGGCCGCTTGCTGGCGAGGTGACGGCCGGCGTACACCCGGGTGCATTAAGCTCCAATGCCCGTGCCAGCGCCGGAGACACGAATACCGCCTCCGCCGGAGACACCAATGGCGCCGTCTGCGCGTTGTGCGAGTTGCTGGCCGTGAAGCTGGGAACCGGGGGAGGCCCCTGTTGGCCGCCCGCAATCCACGTCGTCAGCCCCTGAATCAAGGTAGGCACAATGGCGGTGAGCGTCGTTCCCAGTTGTTGTTGCACTTGCTCTTGGACAATCTCCGGAATCCGCGCCACTTGTGCCTTGAGTTCTTGAACCTCGCGCGACTGGCTTTCCGAGCTGGTCTTTTTCTCCTTTCGCCCACCAGCGGTATAGTATGACGACCATTTTGTGGGCAAGCCTTTGCCGGCCACACGACCAGCTAACGACGGCTTACTGAGCTTATCCTTGTTTTTCATTATGTTCACCGCACTATTTAAAGGGGTGTCAAAAGGGGAGCTCTAAGACGACCCCGCGCTACTGCTTTCAGCCTCCTGCGGAAGGAATGTGAACCATTTAGAAATTTGGCTTCATTAATTAGAATGCAACCATATGGAGCTAATTACGCGGGGGTGTATTCCTTACCAGAACAAGCTCAAGCGCCCTGGTCTTCGGATCCGTGGTAAGCTCCTTTGTTACCGGGTCCTCCTTGTACCGGGCCCTGACAAAGTTCTTGGTCTGCTTGTCACGGAATTTCTCGAAGCGGGGCGGTAGGCCTTGCTCGGCACGCTCCGCGTCCTCCTTGTCCCATATAGGCTCCGCCACTCTGTAACCGCCGGGACCGAGTTGGTGGACCCCTAAGTTCAACTGCCGCATTTCTTTCCCCCACTGACTTGATTCGGAGGTTGCGCTGCTCTCGCACTTGATCTTTAACTCCTTGTAGTCATCTTCGCTCATCAAAGGATATTTCACCTTGATCTTCTCATAACTATCACCTTTTTCAATCATTGCCTTCACCGTGCTTCTCCATGTAGACAGGGCCGTGCTCATCCTCGTGAGGGCGACACTGTTCACTTTATTCCCTGAGAGGCGTGTGTTTGCAAACTCAGCGGGGAACTTGTATCGTTCGTGCAGCTTCGTGAAGAGGAGGCTGCACAAATTCCCTCGGTCCTTATGCCTTAGGTTCTCGGTGTTGATCGAGACGGTGCTCCGGAGAATGCACCCGAGCTGAACCGAGTACCCCCTGACTACTTGTTTGGGCGCCGTTGGATGCCCGTCGGAGTTCACTTCAGTAAATTCCTCCATGACGGTGCCGAGCACGCTCGGGCGCCGGTCCTTCCGTTGCCTCTTCGGTTGGCTGCCATCTGTGCGTGCGCCGCCATCATCAGTGGTGGCATCCTCGGCGGCACCATCAGTGGTGTCCTCCCCGACGCCACTAGGGGTTGTGTAGTCAGGATCGGTGTCTTCCGCGGCGTCGTCCTCATAGCGGTGAGTTTCTTCCTCCAGCTCCTGGGACAGCTCCCAGAATTGCTTGCCGCCCGAACCGCCGGCCTCATCGTTGTGGACCATGTTTCGCTCTAAATAGGAAAAAAGTTTGGTCAAAAAGTTGGTTATTGTCAAGGAACAAGATCTCTAAGTTGACCAAATAACCTAATTCTTGAGGAATGTCGCCAAAAAGTTGGTTATTGTCAAGGAACAATTGAGAGATGTTTGTGATATTGCCTAGGTGTTTTGGGATGGAACCTGTTAGTGTGTTGCTGCTAGGTGTTGTGGGATGGAACCAGTAGCTTCCTTGCAACCCACAAAAGACAAAGGAAAAGGGGTGAAAAGGGGGAGATGGTTAGCTTTGATGAGCAGGCAGCATCTTACTAACCCCCTTCTTCTTGTCTCCTCTCAGCATCTCTCTCACACACATGGCAAGCAAGGGTGTCTGAGTGTGTGAAAAAATACTAAACTAATCCAACCACTAAAGCACTAGAGCACTACTATTGGTTGATGTCAAGATACATGCTGATTAATTTTTGTTTCGGTTGAGAATCGGGCACCTTCTAGGTCAAGAAAATTGGGCATGGCCTTTGCTAATTTTCTTGACATGGAGGGCCCCAATCTCAACCAAAACGGAAATTAATCAACATTTCAGGAGAAAGGGGTAACGAAGTGATGGGGCAAATGTGCCAGGCACCACAATGCGATCACAGAAACAAAGCAGCACCACTGGTGTTGGATTCACAGTGTAAATGATGGATGAAAAGGCCACAGACCATATGGTCCTCTGCTTTCATATGGACAAAATAAAAGTTCACATGAATGGCTACTTGACTGAATGGTGCCAGGTAAACAGCAAAGTCCACTAGCAGATCCAAGATCTAATTCTATTACACACAACATAGCAATTTAAGAGAATTAGAATAAGGATAGTAGGAAATGAAAAAGAATTATGCTCAAAGAACAATGGTAACAGAAAAATATTGAAACCTTTGGTAAGCATTATATTACAAAAAAAAAGATATGTAGTACTATACAATATCCATAACCAGAAAACAAGACATGCATATTCTTAGGCAGAGTAAAATAGTACTGCATTCTTGGCAGTTGTCAGAGCGTGTAAACCTTCCGCCGTTTGGTTCTACGGGAAATTTCACTGCCAAAACTAAGGGAGAAACAAAACAATGCAACAGAAATGAAAGACCATGTGGATTTTCTCAGAACTTTAAGCGCAAATGTCAAGAGCACAGAGTACACATTCTCAAAGAGAAGTTCAGTTCTGCAATCGACAAACCAGACACTTTAATTTTTATCAAGGGTTTACCCCTTCGATTTCCATTAAGAGAAACCAACAACAAACTACAAGAACCAGTTATCTTACAAAGATAAAACCAAAAGCTACTTAGGAACCGCACCAGGCAACGCAGCAAATCCCGCAAGCCGCAAGCGCAAAACCCAACAAGGGGGGAATTGTCACCGCAACATCCAACCGCACACATGAAGATTAGGAGCAGGTCTATTACAAGTTTTATCGCAGGACCACCAAAAGCAATATCCAAAGTAGACAAACGCAAAGCCTACAAGACTGCTACTGCTTCGAGGCGGAGGATGCAACCATGCCCTGCCTGACAGACAAACCAGACACATGACAAAAGAAAATCAATATAGGTTCTGCTCATACTCCTGACGGTGGCGCGACCCTCTCTAAAATGTCCATCATAATCCATGGGCAGCTTGCTGTCAGATGCTTGAATCCATCAGTCTCCTTGACATGCATATTCTTGGCAGAGAAAAATAAATCTAGGCTTTCTATATGTGCCACTCAGACAGGATTTCAGATTGCACAACTTTCTGTCCCTTACTATCTGGCCAGATTCTAATTGCCCAAATGTTAAACTTGTTAATTCTTTTTCCTTCTCTTTTCACCAATGCACACATACAGAATGATCCATCCATGTCTCGAACTAATGGTCAGAGCTCAGAACAGTGTGTCTACAACTGGTAAATTGTAGTACAATACATTTGTTATATGAATTGGTGGTTCTGATCTTCACAATTAGAAAGAGCTATCCTAGAGAGATACACGCTCCTAGAGAGATACACTATCCTGGGGCAACAATGCAGCACAAAAGAGACACAGAACAGGGCAACAGGTCAATGGCCTGCGGGGTGGTGCTGCTGGAGATGCTGTCGGGGCGGCGGGCGCTGGACAAGAAGGAGGAAGGAGGAAGGAGGAGAGGTACCTGGGCGGGCGCGGCCGGTCGCCGGAGGGGTCGGGGTCGGGGTTGGGGTCGGGGTCGGCGGCGGCGGCGGCGTCTAAGGGATGGCTCGAGGGCATCCGAGCTCGTCCGGGTCCTCGTAGTCGAAGAGGAAGACGGCGGCGGTCCTCCTGGGCGCCTCGGTTGGTCGTGGGGAGGCCGGCGGCCACGTGCTTCGCGGGTCGGCGCGGGGGCGGCGGCGCGGGGGAGCTGCAGTGGTGGGGGCGCGGGGGCGGCGGGGGTCGGGGCGGCGGCGTCGTGGGTCAGGTGAGCGCGCGGATGGATCTGGCGAGGGAGAGGGACGAAGGGGATCTGGCGAGGGAGAGGGAGGAATTAGCTAGGGGGGAAACTTACTAATGGCGCACCCCGAAGCGGTGCGCCATTAGAATTTTTTTTAGATAGCAATGGCGCACCCACGATCGGTGCGCCATTAGTAATCTTTTTTTATATAGCAATGGCGCACCAGCCAGAGGTGCGCCATTAGTAATATTTTTTTTATATAGCAATGGCGCACCAGCTAGAGGTGCGCCATAAGTAATTTTTTTTTGTTGCATCTAATAATTTTTTAGAAAATGAATATGAATATGAAACAGTAATAATTTTTTATAAAAACAGTAATAATTTTTTAAAAAATATCATCAAATTTGTTATTTGAAAATATTTATGAATATGAAAAAATATCATCAAATTTATTATTTGAAAATATCATCAAATTTGTTATTTGAAAATATAATCAAATTTGTTTTTTTTGCAATTTTAGTTGCATTCATTTGTGACGGTGGAGCGGGCCGGGGAGGGTGTGGGGGAGGGTGCGGGGGGTCGGCGGCGGCGGTGGAGCGGGCCGGGGAGGGTGCAGTGGGTCGCCGGCGGTGGTGGAGCAGGGGAGGGTGCGGTGGGTCGTCGGCGGCGGTGGAGCGGGGGGTCGGCCGGCGGCGGCCGGTGGAGCGGGGTAGAGGGTGCGGGGGGTGCTCGGCAGCGAGGGGGACTAGATCTGGCGAGGTGGGATAGCGATCGAGATGGAGGGGGATCGAGATGGAGTGTCCATGAAATTTAAAAATATTCATGAGTTCAAAAAGTGCCATGAAATACAATCGAGAAATGAATGCTACAATTTAAATACAATCGATCTTAGCTAGCTATCTGTTCACAATCTTCTTGCCCTTATTTTTCGTAAATGGAGTTCTTCTCTTGAACGGACGTCCTTTAGGTAGGGTGGTCCTGCTTCTTCTTGTGGCGTATGCTGATACTTCATCGTCGTCGTCATGTTCCATCTTCGGGTCGCCATACTTGTCGAAGTCTTGCTCATTGGCGACTCCATCCATTCCGATGATCTTCCTTTGGCCTCTCCTCACGACAACACGACTGGGCTTTGATGGGTCGGTAATGAAGAAGCATTGGTCCAATTGGGAAGCCAGTACCCATGGCTCATTTTTCGCGGTGACGTTCGCGCCTGCGGTCTTGGATTTGGCTTCGGGTATAACCAGGGTGGTGAAATACCGGCCTTCTTTTATGACGCTCTTGGCCCATCTGACACGGAACATCGGGACCTTCTCTCCAGCGTAGCTCAGCTCCCAGATCTCCTCGATCCTTCCGTAGTATCTGTCCTTGTCGTTACCGGTGTAGGATTCCATCGTTACCCCGGAGTTCTGATAACCATCGCTCTTCATGTCCTTGTCCTCGGTGTAGAATGTGTAGTCGTTGATATCGTACGCCTCATACGTCATCAGGTTGTGCTCGGCGCCCTGTGACAAGGCGAATATGAGTTGTTCTTCCGCGGAAGAATCGTCATGTAAAGGGTACGATAGAAGCTTCTGCTTGAACCAACGCGTGAAACATGAGCTGTGCTCTTTGATTATATCTCCGTCTGTCCTCTGTTGGCCTCGGTCATTGTACGTCTTCTCAATAAAGGTTTTGTGCTCTACCACCCAAGGATCGACCACGTCTATGTGTTGTAGCGCGACTAGGTTTGCTTCAAAGTCGGCGAGTCGACATGCATTTCGCGGCGACCCTCACGGTGACCCCATCCAGCGAGCCTGCTGAGGTGCCTGTTGACGGGCAGACCAACGGGGTTCTCGATGCCAAGATAATTCGTGAAGTAGGAGATGCACTCTTCTGTCAGAAAGCCCCTGGCTATGCTTCCCTCTGGACGTGACATGTTGCGACCATATCCTTTGATGACACCATTCATCCTTTCGAACGGCATCATGTTGTGCAGGAACGTCGGCCCAAGTTGGATGATATCCTCCACGATATGGACCAGTAGATGCACCATAACGTCGAAGAATGCGGGCGGGAAGTACATCTCAAGCTCGCATAGTATCACCACGATCTCTTCCTGTAGCCTTCTGAGTTGCCTCACGCCAACCGACTTCCGAGAGATGACGTCGAAAAAGTTGCATAGTCCAAATAGCGTTTCACGGACGTGCGCGTCCATGATCCCACGGATTGCAACTGGAAGTATCTGCGTCATCAGCACGTGACAGTCGTGAGACTTCATCCCGCTGAACTTCTGCTTCGCTGAGTCTAGGTATCTGCTTATCTTCCCCGCGTAACCGTAAGGAAGTTTTACTCCTACGAGGCAGGTGAAAAACTGATCGATCTCCTCCTGACTTAGAGTGAAGCATGCGGGAGGGAAGTCATTTTCGGTCTTCTTGGCCTTTTTGCCTTTGCGACGACTTTCCGTGTCCTGCTTCGCCTCATCATCATCATCATTAGCGTGAAGCTCCTCCCTGATGCCCATTGATTTCAAGTATGCCCTTGCTTTCGGCCCATCTTTGGTCCTCTCTGGCATGTTGAGTAGGGTTCCAAGCAGACTCTCGCACACGTTCTTCGTGATATGCATGACATCAAGGCTGTGAGGCACACGGTGGATCTTCCAGTACGGCAAGTCCCAGAAAACAGACCTCGTTTTCCATACCTTCAGCAGTGGCTCTGGCGCCTTTCGCTTCTTTCCCGGCTCTGGCGCCTTTTGCTTCTTTCCCGGCAGTGGGCAATCTTTCCAATTTTTCAACAGCTCGTCTATTTCCTTGCCGCTCCTCGTACGCGGGCGTCTTCGGGGTTCGGTTTCACCATCGAACAGATCCTTGCGTTTCCTCCACGGGTCATCGTCGCGAAGCCACCTTCGATGTCCCATGAACACGGTTTTCGAAGACCCGGGATCTCAATCTAGCTGGCGATACGTTGTGTCATCCATGCACCTGACGCATCCAGAAAATCCGTGGACCACCTGCCCCGCGAGATATCCGTAACCGAGATAGTCGTGCACCGTCGTGAGCAGTGCGGCTCTCATAGGGAAATATTCTTTCTCTGCGGCGTCCCACGTATTGGCTGGCGTTTTCCACAGCGTGTCTAGCTCCTCTTTCAGCAGCCCCAGATACGGATTGATGTCGTTCCCTGGTTGTTTCGGCCCTTTAATTAGCATACTCATGTGAATGTACTTCCTCTTCATGCACAACCAGGGGGAAGGTTGTACATCCACACAAACACAGGCCAGGTGCTATGTGTGCTTCTCTAGCTGCCAAACGGATTGACTCCATTGGTGCTCGCGCCTAGCACGATGTTCCTTGGATCCTTCCCAAATTCTGGGTGTTCGAAGTTCAACGCTTGCCACTGGCTCCCATCCTTAGGGTGACTCAGCATCTTGTCTTTTTTATTTATCTCCGGATCATTTGCGTCATCTTCTCGCTTCTTCTCCTCCCTATCCGCGTGCCAACGTAGGAGCTTTGCTACCTTAGGCTCCGCGAAATACCGCTGCAGACGAGGAGTGATCGGAAAGTACCACACCACTTTTCGAGGAGCTTTCTTCCTCTTCTTGTATCGAGTGACGCCGCACACCGGACATATGGTAGACTCCGCGTGCTCGTCCCGATAAATGATGCAGTTGTTCATGCACACATGGTATTTCACATGCGGTAAATCCAGAGGACACACGATTTTCTTCGCCTCCTCGAAACTGGTCGGGCACTTGTTCCCCTTGGGAAGACGTTCGTGCCAGAATGACATGTTCTCGTCGAAGCATGCATCGGTCATTTTGTGTTTTACCTTCATCTCCAGAGCCATGAGCGTTACTTTCAGGCGGGTATCCTCGGGCCTGCATCCTTCATACAATAGTAACCGCGTCTATCTCCAGTTGATCCAGCTTGGCTTTCTCTCGGGCGGCACCTCTTGCGTTATCCGTCTGCTTGAGAAGCAGCTCTTGAATATGAGGGTCCTGCACCCAGCCCATCGATGGTCCATCTTCGTCTGCTCCGCCGGCATCTTCATCTTCATGATCATGCCCTTCGTCTGCTCCGGCATCTTCCTCATCATCATGTCCGGCATCTTCTACATGATGACTGTGTACAGCATCACCGTCGTGATCATGTCCTGGAGATTCTTCGTCTTCTCGCCCGCCCGAGCCGCGGTGGTTGTCTTGCTGCCCTTCCTCATTTCTTGCCCGGCCCCCATGGACGACTTCATAGTCATCTTCATCACCTTGCCACCGATAGCCATCCATGAAACCACGCAAGAGCAGGTGGTCCCGCACCTGCCCGGAAACCGGGTCCGCAATAAGGCTCTTGAGCTTGCATCTTCGACACGGACATCTTATCTCCGTCTCGTTCTTTTCAAGCATCTCGGCCTTCGTGGAGCTCAAAAACCTATTCACGATGCCTTCGGTCATCGTGCGGACCATGGTCGCCTGCAGGGTAGAGCAAAACGATATTTTAGAACCAAGAAAAAATTTGGCATGACTTTCCCTAAAAATAGGACCAAAAAGAATGCATAGTGCCAAAATTCTCGCCGAAACGGAAATGAATCAACATTCCGGCAAAATATTGGCAACTATCGCATTTCAAATACCGGTACCTGCAAACACAAACATATATGCAACACCACAAACATATGCAACACCACAAACATACATAGATCTAGCTAGGCCATAAAAAGTGCATGTGCACGTTGTTGGAGGGAGAACAACATAAAGATAGCTTCCCCCTTACTTACCTATCAAAAAAAGGTAATTTAACCACTTAATTTGGATGAATTTATGGTGCAAATGAGGTGAGGAGGAGGAGGCAGCCGAGACAAGCTTGGAGGAGGAGGTGGAGAGAATGAAGTGGGGAAAGTGAGTGGGTAGGTGTGGCTGTCCAAAATATCTAGCTGGTCCCAGGTTACTAATGGCGCACCGCCTACATATGCGCCATTAGTAACCCTGGTTACTAATGGCGCACCTGCTGGGGTGTGCCATTAGTAGTTTTGAAAAAAAATTATAGTAGTGGCGCACTATGAGGCTGGTGCGGCATTACTAGTTAGAACTAGTAATGGCGCACTGTGCCCTGGTGCGCCATTAGTATGTTTGGAAAAATAATAATAAAAAAATGTGTTACTAGTGGCGCACCGTGTGTCTGGTGCGCCATTAGTGTCTTTCACACTAATGGCGCACCAGCACATGGTGCGCCACTGCTATATAGTAGTGGCGCACCACATGTCTGGTGCGCCATTAGTGGTCATTTCATCTATAGCCCTTTTCCTAGTAGTGAATTGTGAAAGACTAAATGATAGTTGAGTATGTGGACTTGCTGAAAAGCTCTTATATTGACTCTTTCCGATGTTATGATAAATTGCAATTGCTTCAATGACTGAGATTATAGTTTGTTAGTTTTGAATAAAGTTTTTGATTCATACTTTACTTTGTGAATGAATTGTTACTTTAGCATAAGAAATTATATGACAATATATGTTGTTGTCCTAAAGATGATCATGATGCCCTCATTTACGTATTTTATTTTATCGACACCTCTATCTCTAAACATGTGGACATATTTTTCGATATCGACTTTCGCTTGAGGACAAGCGAGGTCTAAGCTTGGGGGAGTTGATACGTCCATTTTGCATCATGCTTTTATGTTGATATTTATTGCATTATGGGCTGTTATTACATATTATATCACAATACTTATGCATTTTCTCTCTTATTTTATAAGGTTTACATGAAGAGGGAGAATGCCGGCAGCTGGAATTCTGGACTGAAAAAGGAGTAAATATTAGAGACCTATTCTGCACAACTCCAAAAGTCCTGAAACTTCACGGTGAATTATTTTGGAATATGTAAAAAATATTGGGCGAAGAAAGCACCAGAGGGGGCCACCTGCCATCCACAAGGGTGGGGGGCGGCCCTACCCCTCGGGCGCGCCCCCTGCCTTGTGGGCCACCTGGCAGGTCCCCCGATGCCCATCTTCTGCTATATGGTGAGTTTTGACCTGGAAAAAAAATCATAAGAAAGCTTTCGGGACGAAGTGCCGCTGTCTCGAGGCGGAACTTGGGCAGAACCAATCTAGGGCTCCGGCGGAGCTGTTCTGCCGGGGAAACTTCCCTCCGGGAGGGGGAAATCGAAGCCATCATCATCTCCAGCGATCCTCTCATCGAGAGGGGGTCAATCTCCATCAACATCTTCACCAGCACCATCTCCTCTCAAACCTTAGTTCATCTCTTGTATCCGATCTTTGTCTCAAAACTTCAGATTGGTACCTGTGGGTTGCTAGTAGTGTTGATTACTCCTTGTAGTTGATGCTAGTTGGTTTATTCGGTGGAAGATCATATGTTCAGATCCTTAATGCTATTCAATACCCCTCTGATTATGAACATGAATATGCTTTGTGAGTAGTTACGTTTGTTTCTGAGGACATGGGAGAAGTCTTGTTATAAGTAATCATGTGAATTTGGTATTCGTTCGATATTTTGATGAGATGTATGTTGTCTTTCCTCTAGTGGTGTTATGTGAACGTCGACTACATGACACTTCATCATGATTTGGGCCTAGGGGAAGGCATTGGGAAGTAATAAGTAGATGATGGGTTGCTAGAGTGACAGAAGCTTAAACCCTAGTTTATGAGTTGCTTCGTAAGGGGCTGATTTGGATCCATATGTTCCATGTTATGCTTAGATTTATCTTAATTCTTGTTTCGTAGTTGCGGATGCTTGCGAGAGGGGTTAATCATAAGTGGGAGGCCTGTCCAAGGAAGGGCAGCATCCAAGCACCGGTCCACCCACATATCAAATTATCAAAGTAACGAACGTGAATCATATGAGCATGATGAAAACTAACTTGACAACAATTCCCATGTGTCCTCGGGAGCGCTTTGCTTTATATAATAGTTCATCCAGGCTTGTCCTTTGCTAAAAAAGGATTGGGCCACCTTGCTGCACCTTGGTTAATTTTGTTACTTGCTACTCGTTACGAATTTTCTTATCACACAACTATCTGTTACCGATAATTTCAGTGCTTGCAGAGAATACCTTACTGAAAACCGCTTGTCATTTCCTTCTGCTCCTCGTTGGGTTCGACATTCTTACTTATCGAAAGGACTACGATAGATCCCCTATACTTGTAGGTCATCAGTTACATCGTGTGTCTACCCTCTCATTATATAATAGGCCTAGGATACAAGAGTCGTACTAGGAAACTACACCATATCATGTCTACACACTGTACCACTCCAAGTCCAAGTGTAACCTATCTTATACAAAATATTCGATAAAACTCTAACAAACTCTACCCTTGCGAATATTCTCCATCACCTTGGATTTGTCCAGGAGTCAAACCTCCATGTACATTGGACTTCAGTTACGCCATTAGCACCACTGCTACTTCCAGACTCCATGTGACTCCACCTGCAACTGTAGTTCCCTCTTTCTTCTTCACGGTCAACACTCAAGGACAATTAAGTTACTATTTACTCTTGTTTGCGCTCCACACAGCCTAGCTGTGCTTACAATTATATTTCTTTTACTCGTTTTGTCTGTTGCGTTGTAAGCTACAATTCCAGCTCCATGTATTTTCCGGCCATTGTTATTTGTTGGCCTTGTGTAATTTCTGACCAGTTGATGGCTTTGTTAATTCAAAGCCGAACTCTTCTTGGGTTGTCTTCTATAAAAAAAAACATATGTTTCCCTCCCATTATTGTCCTTGCTTTGTCAGAGTGAAACCCAAATGGCATCTGTAAAAAGAAAGAGAAAAACACAGATATCACATATCTCCACACCAAAAGCACATGATACCGAGACGCATGTCCTTCGGGACCCAAAAATTCACTCAGAAGGATGTAGCTAGGCGGACGTGGATTTGCGGCACTCAAGTCTCAAGGCACCGAGTCCCTCGTGCGTGCATTTATTTTTTGCTTTGATTTCAAACTTTTATATCTTTTGAACGCAATGTCAAAATTAAGTTTTGTTTTCATATTCATGTTTCTCATGATGAGGGCTTTCAAGTAAGAACCATTTTGAATATGTTTTCAATTTTTTCGAAAATAAATTTTACGTTTCAACTCTTGAAACTTAGTACAGACGACCGATAAAATCATGATTTTTGTGCTGATGACCAATAAAAAAATGCCTTCAAATTTTATCTATGAAACTTTGTAAGAGTGAGCGAGAAATCGCAATTTTCAATTAGCAAATTGTGAGTTTCAACGATGGAAACATAAAATTTACTGTGCCCTCGTGCAGGATCCAATTACTTCATGAATCACGAGGCAATCAAGCGGCTGGGCATGGCTTGGCAGATGCGTGCCAGGGCACCTAGTTCTCGTACGAATTTCCGGTAACTCGGTAGTTAAATAATATTATAGTAAGTCCATAATTTTCTGGAGACTACACTATAATAACTTCATAGTTTTCTGGAGAGATAATATTATTATCCTTCAGGTAACTCGGTAGTTAAATAATATTATAGTAAGTCCATGGTTTTCTGGAGACTACACTATAATAAGTCCATGGTTTTCTGGAGAGATAATATTATTATCCTTAATATTTATATTTTGATTTTAGAATACCTGAAAACATTATCCTGCATCGCATACGTGGAAGTAAGCAGTCAAGACCATATCAATTCGCCAGCTACCTATAGGTTGCTTGCTTGACCCAATTTAATGGATGTGTCCACGAAGAACGCTGTGCATGCAAGTCGTGTGGCACGTGTACCTTGCAACTAGAACCTACCATGCATACCATGGATGGGAAAATGATGCTGCTACCTACTCGTAATCTCTCTACTATATATACATCACTCGACCGATGTGATATGCACCATCAAGTCCGACACAGCGCAACTCGCTAGCTAGTCGATCATCTAATATCATCGGCCGTCCATCAGCCCGGAGAAGACCGTCCAATAATCGGTGAGTAGTAACTAGATGTGCCGCAATTAATCTTGTTTAGTTTGTTGTTGAAATTCCTCACTGCATGCCTCAGTTAAGCTAGCTCTGTTCATCAGTCTTAGCCAGTGCGACGACGATGAGCTCCTCGGACGACGTCGCCAGTGGGTGCAAGAGGACGTCATGGCCAGAGGTGGTCGGGCTGACCATCAAGGAGGCCAAGGAGATCATCCTCATGGACAAACCTGACGCCGACATCGTCGTCGTGCCGGTTGGTTCGGCGGTGACCGAAGACTTCAGGCCCAACCGCGTCCGCATCTTCGTCGGCACCGTCGCCGAGATCCCCCACGTTGGCTAGTTGGATTGCCTTTAATTTGCTTGCTGTGGCCGGCATCGATGGTGGCTCATGAATAAATCAATAATGGAGGAACAAAAATGTATGCAAGTCATATGTTTGATCGGTCAATAATCTACAGGTTTGCGTGAACTGTGAAGTTCCAGTTCCGTCCATAGCTGATTGAGAAAAACTTATATCTGTGCGTATTCTGCTTGGTTTGATCGTATTTTTCCGAGCAACCGAAGTTCCCAACTCAATTTTAATCATTAATTCACCACCAAGGAACAATTCCCCCCCAAAAGGAAGGTGCGTGAACTACTAGGAACTGGAATGAATTTGAAAATGTAAAATATGCAAGTAGAGAAAATTATGATTTACATTAAACAACACCAAGTAGTAACCACCGTGGCAACGAAAAACATTTGGCGGAAAAACTGATCTATGCAATCGAAGCATATTTTGAATACTGAAAGCGATGTGCTTAGCCAAACGGAACATATATGACAAACAAGTGAATGTGTGATTCACACCAATTGCTATCGCAAAGAACACATGGGATGTGACTAGGGTTTTCCGTACATGCAGCCACTGCCGCTGGTTTCTCTCTCCTTCTGTTGTGTTTCCAACGCCGGAAAGTTGGAAGGAACAGTGGTTTGGGGATTGACCATGGATTTTGGGTAGTCTTATCCCTAGTTAGGGTTTAGTCTAGATGTCTAATCGGCGATAAGGAAGCAACGGCATAACCTACGCCATGGAATAAGTCCTTCTGATCATGATCTTGTTCTAGTGATGCTGATTAGCGCCCGTGGAAGGCATGTGGAGCTTCGGTCTTGGCCAGATCTGGTGCCCATTTGTTTTTGTGTTTCGTCTATGTCGGTGTACTAAAGCAGGGACACTCCTTTGTACCCCTTACTTGTGCATGGGCAGTCAGAGCCGCGCCCGCGGCCACGCTTAGCAGGGCAGAGGGAGGAGTCAAAGCCGCCGCAAGATGGTCAAAGCAACGCCAAGACACAAAGAGCAAGAGGGCGAGGAGGACTCCCCCGGCAAGACCGTTGCCGGGGCAGCTTGCCCAAATGCCAGCAGAGTGCGCCACCCTTGAGCCCCAGGTTTTCCAACACCACCAATCACGTTGGGACCAAGGCTCGGGAGGCGCCTCCATAGAGGCATGCAGATCTTTGTGAAGATCATGAACACTCCAAGACAGATGAGGATTAGAAGACGACGAACCTCGGCGAGATCCTTGCCGAGAAAACCCACAAGACCTTCAGCAAGATCCTTGCCGGGGACGGCCACAACGCCACGACAAAACCCTTGTCGGGGCCCCTGCAAGGCCCTTGCCGAGGACATCCGCAGGGCCGCAGCCAGGCCCACGCCCGCCAAGTTCCCACCGTCGCTCCCATGCAGCTGCCAGCCCACCAGCTAGGCAGGCACCTGCGTGTCGACGTGAGGCTTCCAAGCCAACTCAGCGCATGCCTACGTGGTGGCATGCAAATCTTCGTGAAAGCCCTACCACCGCACCACCTCAGCAGCCTGCCAGCCTACATGGCGCTGACCGCCTCGCTGGCCCGGGCGCGTGTCGAAGCAGGGTGGAGCGGCAATAAAGCGAAAGGGACACCTAAGAGGCGCATTAAATGCGTCTTGTCCCGTAATGGCTAAGCGATAAGGTTAGCCACTGTGCACCGATGCCACCTCCTGTGTGCCACTGTGATGATCCCCTTGCCTATAAAAGGAGGCCCGCGGCATCCAGGAGAAGGATTCGGACCCTTGGACAAGTTACGCTCACCGTAGCTAGCTCAAGAACTCCAAGAACACTCAAATACACATCGAAGCAGAACTAGGATATTACGCATTCTTGAGGCCCGAATCTGGGTAAACGACCCGTGTGCTTGTGCTGACTGTTGATCCCGCTCTTCTCACGACCCCGCGCCCCGCAACCGTAGTGGGGATTCTCGTGATCCCATCGGTGTCGTTCCCACCGACTGTCTAGATGTTATACGATGGCGTCATTCAATGGAGTGGACGGGCGATGCTTCGTGTTTTGGTATTATGTCTTCCATGTTCCAAAAATCACTGCCAAATTCGTTTTCGTTGGGAAGTTAGTGAGGTTAGGCTTCCCTGTTTCTGTCTGGACGAGTTGGAGATGGTTGTTTAGCCCTATCTGTGTTTTCTTCTATGGGAAGATGTTTTGTTTACTCCATCATCGAGTGCAAAATAAGACAGCGTGAATATATCCAAGTAATTATGTGTCATTTGTACATGTGACACGGAGTGAAGAACGAGGGTAAACCCAAGTTATAAGGCCAACTCCATCGCACGACCCCAAATGGACACCCGTTTTACGTGGATTCTGTCCGTTTGGATAGGGCAATGGGGTCTTGTCCGGGCCTGTCCTGAGTTGCGGTGGCCGTGCGCCCAGCACGCGGCCGCATCCTTTAGCCCCATCCTGTCTGACACGGCCAAAAATGCCCATATAGTAATATTTCAATGTTCAAAACAAGTTTACACGTCCAAATAAAAATAGTTTTACAACCCAATCAAAATTGTCTCTAAATGAAATAGTTTTACAACCATATCGAAATTGTCTTGAATGAACCAATACATCTATTGGTTGCCAATGTGAGCCCACACGTACTCAACCAAGTCATTTTTAAGATCCAAATGAGTGTGCCAATCACGCATTTCACGATGAAATTGTGCGAATTGTTCAAACGTGGCCGGTTCTTGGTGCAGGGGCTCAACATTTTCACCTTGATAATCAAATCCTTGGTCGAAGATGCTGTCATCACGCTCGTCCTCGACGATCATGTTGTGCATGATCATACAAGCAATCATCACCTCCCAAAGCTTCCCTTCATCCTATGTCAGCGCAGGGTTTCGAACGATACCCCGTCGGGATTGAAGCACACCAAAAGCATATTCCACATCCTTTCTAGCACTCTCTTGCATTTGGGCAAATCTCTTTCTCTTCTCACCTTGGGGGTTCGAGATTGTCTTCACAAAAGTTGACCACTGAGGATATATACCATCAGCTAGGTAGTATCCCTTGTTGTACTGGTGGCCGTTGATCTCAAAGTTGACAGGTGGGGAGTAGCCTTCTGCAAGCCTTGCGGAGACTGGAGAATGTTGCAGCAGTTGATATCATTGTGAGAACCTGCCATGCCGAAGAATGAATGCCATATCCAAAGATCCTGCGAAGCCACCGCTTCTAATATGACAGTGCACGCTTTAACATGCCCCTTGTACTGGCCCTGCCAAGCAAATGGGCAGTTCTTCCACTCCCAGTGCATACAATCTATGCTTCCAAGCATGCCTGGAAACCCTCTAGCTGCGTTGGTCGCCAACAATCTCTCTGTATCAGCGGCAGTTGGCTGCCTCAAGTACTCAGGGCCAAACACTGCCACCATGGCCTTGTAGAAGCTATACAATGACAGCAGACATGTGGACTCACTTATACGCACATACTCATCCACCAGATCGCCTAGAATTCCATATGCAAGCATGCGGATGGCCGCGGTGCATTTCTGGTAAGAGGAGAATCCAAGCTTGCCAAGGGCATCTGTCTTGCACTCGAAGTATGGGTCATGAGCAACCACTCCCTCTCTGATACGATTGAACACATGCCTTGCCATACGAAAACGGCGACGGAATTTATCCGGCTTGTAGAGCGGGGTGTTTGCAAAGTAATCGGCATAGAGCAGGGTGTGGCCTCTCTCCCTGTTGCGGTTCATGTTGGGAGCATGGCCAGGGAGTGACCCCTGTACCGAGGAAGCTGCCGTTCAATGTGGTCGTGAACCACCAGTGCAGCCACCACAAGATCTTCATCATCCGACGATGAATCGTCCAATGAATAAATGAAGTGGTGGAAGAAAAATTCATCTCCACTGTCCATACCTTTGTGGGCAAAGTGTCGAACACCTTGCGATCGTGGTGGCAAAGAGGCCGCGATGATCACCTCGATGCAGCAAGGGTGGCTGGCGGCCGGCTACTGGCCGCTCTGGAGCACTCGTCGGAAGCTGCCGCCGCGGCCGTGGTACGTCGCTGGCAGTCGTATTCCCTCTGCCACCGGCTACGACGGCGACAGCCAAATCTCCTCCAATCGACGACCAAAACTACGGCGAAAGCACGGGCGTGCTGGCGGCCATGTCGAGACGTGGTTTGGTATGGACGGCCGGGGGTGCGCAGTGAGGAGGCGGCCGGAGAATAGTGGCGGCGCCGGCGGTGGGGTGGGGCGGGGAGAGGGGGTGGACGCGTTGGAAGCGAAGGGACTCCTACTGTCCCCGACAGGCGCGCTGGAGTTGGCCTAATACAGATCACTGAATGCGCATCGCCGGAAATTCTGAATTAAATTCAGGAATAAATGCGAGCACTAGGATTTGAACCCTGATGGGCTGGGATACCACAGTCCACCTAACCATCCAATCACAGGTGGATTCGCCTACAAAGTACATCTTGACTTGTACTGTTGGTTCAATAGCACGTTATCCATCTTGACTTGTACTGTTGGTTGAATAATATGTTATCCTCGTCGTGAGTTGAATAGTAGAACTACACACGTGGAATTACAGATACGTAGTTAGCTAGATGTTGCTTCTTTGACCTCAGTACCTCACCGGCATCACACCGCATGTCTTCTATCCCAAGCAGGTATTGCCATGTATCTACCTGTATATACAGCATTTTCGTACTCGATCGATCGATCAATACAACACAATCAAATTACTAGTAAGTAGCATCGTTCCAGGCACAAGCTGCAAGTTACAACTCTCCAGTCTAGATTTAACCGGTGAGTCACAGCACCGGGTGCCTCTGTTTTCTTGAGAAATCTTTAGCCTTAGTTTACATTTCTGTCTTGGTAGGGCGACGATGAGCTCCTCCGACAACGTTGCCGCCGGCGAGAAGACGAGGTGGCCGGAAGTTGTTGGGTTGTGCGCTGAAGAAGCCAAGAAGATCATCTTGGCAGATAAGCCTGACGCTGACATCATCGTGCTGCCCGTCGGTACGCCGGTGACTAAGGACTTCAGGCCCGAGCGCGTCCGCGTCTTCGTCCACGACACCCCAAGCATCGGCTAGCTAGCTTCATGTGCATGGCCAAGACTCAAGAATAAGTTTAATGGACAAATAAACAAATAGTTACATGCTGATGGAGCATTACCATGTCATGAATTTGAATTTCTTTAGTTGTGTCAGGCGTGTTTATTATTCTCTATGTCAAAAACATGTATCTCCCATGTGAATGATTACAATAACTCCTGATGTTGAAATCAGACTGTACTCCTACAAAAACTTAAAATTATCGTATATGAAAAGTCTAGCGTACCCTTGATTTTTCTCATTATTAATTATTTTTAACCCATTCTTGATAGGTAAAAATGTTATGTCTCGTTCTATTTGACCAAATTTATATCTGATCTTAGATATCAACATCAACAATATCTAATCATTACAATAACATCATGTATTTAATGATATTGATTTGGTATAGTGATTGTTGATATTTTTCAATAAACTTAGTCAAACATCATAAATTTTGACTTAAGATAAAACTAATTAATATGAAAGTATTTTGAAATGGAGGATTAGTTGCACAATTACACACCCTTGGCTTGATTTATTTTACTTGGAAAAGGTGACCTTAAGGTTTCACAACAACTATAAGGTTACTATTTTCCCAAAATATACTTCTATCAGTGTGGTGTCAATGACACCTATGTAATATATATGGTTGAACCAAATATGCGAGCTATAAAAAAGTTGAACCAAATACTAGTTAACTAATAGTGCGAACTATCAGTGGGCATCCGGCGGCGACACTCTGGCCATAGCTCATCCTCAATTGTGCGAGCTATAAAAAGGTTGAACCAAATACTAGTTAACTAATAGATGGTTTTTCTAGTTCGGACTAGAGATAGCAATAACGCTAATGCTAGCCATCTTGCTAAAGAGACTTGTTGACAGAAAACATAAGGGAATGGAATACATACCAAAGAATACTCACCAGCTAAATGGAACTCGATGGAGCTTACTCTGAACTTGACTGTCACGACTGACATGGTGGATCCGAAGTGCCTGGAAGAGAAGGACTCGACGGTCCCAGTGGTTGATGGACTGTGAGGCCAAGTGGGTTAGTTTGGTCGGTTCGGTTGGGCCTATGTTGGCCTTGTGGGCTGCAGCCCGTCTCATTCTTGTATAACTAGGCCTTCTCTGTGTAAGCTGGGGGATATCGATTAAGTGGATATTGAATCGGCCGTGAGCGAGGAGCTGATCTTCTCCTCCGGAACCCTAATTCCCTTCCTCCTCATTGCCGATCCCCTTTCTCTCTCCCCCTCCAATCCCTTAGTAGATCGGGCCTGTTACATCTGGTATCAGAGGTCAGGCGACCTGGAGACGGCGTACCCTCGCCCGCGCTACAACACGAAGCAGGCGCTCAAGACGGCGGCGATGGAGGAGCAGCTCACGACGCTGATCCAGTCGGTCAACGAGAGCCGCGCCGCCAACGACGCCAAGTTGGAGGCGATTCAGCAGTCGCTGGGGCTTTGGCGCCCTGCGGTCCAGAATCTCCAAGGCCAACTCGATGAACTCCGTACCCAAGTGGGCCGGATCGCGCTCCATCCCGTACTCGCGGATCCGTCGTCCATTCCGGAGGAGCAGCCGCGTCGGCCAGCGCCCCCACCACCGGCGGCCGATCTGGGGCAACAACATGGGCCAAGTGGCCACGGCGAGGTCGTCAACTCCGGGGGCTCGGTACATTGGGTGGTCACCACCCTGGCACCGCCTCCGGTCAAGGGTGCGTGCTCTAATCCCTCTGAAATTCGCACTGCCATAGATCTAGATCAACCCATGTCTGGCAGCTTGGTGCAAGAGCAAACCCCCTTGCCTTACTCGCATCATGCGCACTGGGCACTGCCGAAGATGGATTTCCATCTTTCGACGGGGACAACCCCCAATTCTGGGATTGCTCCGGATATGTGGGTTAGGTTAGCGACACTGCACTTCACGGGCAATGCAGCTCGTTGGTTACAGTTGCATGAGTCACAACACACTGTATTCACCTGGGAAACACTTTGTAGTGCATTGAGTACCAAGTTTGGGCGTGAGCAATATCAGGCACATATCCGGCAGTTCAATACATTGCGGCAAAAGAGTACTATGCATGAGTATATGCAGCGTTTTGAGGAGTTGATGCATCACACATTAGCTCATAATCCTGCATTCGATTCTGTTTACTTTACAACCCAGTTTCTGGAAGGGCTTAGAGCCGAGATTAGAGCAGGCGTTATGTTGCATCAGCCAAAAGATTTGGAGACTGCTTTTTCTCTTGCTTCGTTACAGGAGGAGCTGCTGGAGGCATTACCACGTCGAGAATATCGACGCCAAGACGTGGCTCCCCCTAGGCAACCGGGGCAGCGGCCGCTGCTAGCGTTGGGCGCACCTCCAGCTCGTCAAATGCTGCCTGGGCCACCAGCTGCAGCGGATGATCACCGGGCCAGAGAGGCAGCTCGTGCACCGGATCAGCGGGAACAGGGGCCTGGCGATAACAGGATCGCCACTTTGCGCAATTATCGCCGAATGCGAGGATTGTGTTTCAAGTGTGGCGAGCGGTGGGGCCCGGGGCATCAATGTGGCCCGACTGTTCAGTTACACATTGTGGAGGAACTATTGGATATATTGCAAGCTGATAATGTCGAACCAGAGATGCCAGAACTGGAGGAGGACGACGAGGTTCTCATGTGTATCTCGAAGGTGGCCACAACAGGGCAAACCACCCCTCGTACAGTGCGGCTTGTGGGGAAGATAGCAGGCAAGGAGGTCTTGATTCTTGTTGATTCAGGCAGTTCACATAGCTTCATCAGTGAGACAGTGGCTGAGCGGGTGCAAGGGCAGATTCGACTGCAGCAACCTATGGTGGTCAAAATTGCTGATGGAGGTTATATGTCCTGCAATGGGGTCATTCCAGCTTGTGCTTGGGCGGTTCAAGGGCAGGAATTTGTCACTGATCTTCGCGTTCTTCCCTTGGGCTGCTATGATATGGTTGTTGGGATGGATTGGCTGGAGGAGTGTGGGCCGATGTGGATAGACTGGGCAGCGAAGCAGCTCCAGTTCCAGCATAAGGGCGCGTTGGTCACCCTGACAGGTGTGTAGAGTAAGCTGGAGCCTGTCCAACTAATCTCTGGCGCTCAGCTGCGAGCCATGGAAGACATGGACACAATTTCTCAGGTGGTGTTGTTGCATGCTGTGGGTCCTGATATGCATATCACTACAGTTCCAGAAGAGATTCAACAATTGCTTGATGAGTACTAGTTGGTGTTTGCAGAGCCAACGGAGTTGCCTCCTCACAGGTCATGGGACCATACCATTCCACTGTTTCCTGGGGCTAAACCAGTTAATATTCGGCCTTATCGGTATACACCGGAGCAGAAGAATGAGATCGAAGCACAAGTCCGAGAGCTGTTGAAGGCAGGATTGATCGTTCCAAGTGTCAGCCCGTTTTCTTCACCGGTGCTATTAGTGCGGAAGAAGGATCAAACTTGGAGGATGTGTGTGGACTTCCGTCATTTGAATGCCATCACAGTGAAGAGTACCTACCCCTTGCCAATCATCGACGAACTCCTTGATGAATTGGCTGGTTCCTGCTGGTTCTCGAAACTTGATTTCCGAGCCGGTTACCATCAGATCCGAATGGTTGAGGAGGACGAGGCCAAAACAGCATTCAAAACGCATCAGGGCCACTTCCAGTTCAGGGTTATGCCGCCCGGAGTAACGGGAGGACCGGCTACGTTCCAAGGTGGTATGAACACAGTGCTCTCACCTCTCATCCGTAAGGGTGTGCTCGTGTTTATGGATGACATATTGGTCCATTCCCGCACCTGGCCAGAGCATGTGACTCTCCTTCGTGCCGTGCTGAAGATACTCTCAGAGAATGGTCTAAAAGCGAAGATGTCTAAATGCACTTTTGCTCAGAATCGCATTGACTATTTGGGACACCACATCAGTCAGGAGGGTGTCGCCACGGATACCACTAAGATCCAAGCAGTGCGTGATTGGCCAAGACCGGACTCAGTTCGCAAGCTAAGGGGATTCTTAGGGCTGGCAGGATACTATCGCAAATTTGTCCGCAATTTTGGCGTGATTTCAAGACCATTGAGAGATATGCTGAAGAAAGGGACGATTTTTGTGTGGACACCAGTAGCGGATACAGCATTCAGGGAACTAAAGCGAGCATTGATTGAAGCCCCTGTTTTGGCACTTCCGGACTTTTCCAAGCGGTTTGTTATGGAGACAGATGCAAGTGCTACCGGAGTTGGAGCTGTGTTGATGCAAGATTCATACCCGGTGGCGTATCTCAGCAAGGCATTAGGGCCTAAGAATATCGGACTCTCTGCATATGAGAAAGAGTGTCTAGCTCTCTTGCTAGCCATTGAGCATTGGAGGCCGTACCTGCAACACGCAGAATTCACCATCCGCACGGATCAGAAAAGTTTGTTGAATCTTACTAACCAGCGATTGAACACCTTGATACAACAGAGGGCGTTTACTAAGCTGGTGGGGCTGCAATTTGTTATCCAGTACAAGGCGGGAGTCGCCAATCGAGCCGCAGATGCTCTCTCTCGCCGTGATCACCCTATTGATGCTGAACTGGTGGTTGTGTCGGTGTGTAAGCCAGCATGGTTGGAAGTGATTGTTGCGAGCTATCGCACGGACCCGGAAGCGCAAAAGAAATTGACAAGGTTAGCGGTGCAGACCCCGGATGAACAGGGCTACTCTTTGAAAGGTGGCATCATTCGATATCAAGACAGGATCTGGGTGGGAGTGGACAGTGACATTCAGCGCTCCCTGATCACGTCCTTGCATGATAGCGCTGTGGGGGGCCACTCCGGCTTCCATCCCACTTATAATCGCATCAAGAGGTTGTTTTGCTGGAAGGGCATGAAGGATATGATTAAGCAGTATGTTCGTGCTTGTGTAACCTGCCAGCGAGCGAAAACTGAGAGAGTTTCGCCAGCAGGGCTGTTGCAGCCTTTGCCAATTCCAAAGAGGCCTTGGGCAGTGGTATCGCTGGACTTTATTGAAGGGCTTCCTAGATCCGGTGGCCACGATGTCATTCTAGTGGTTGTGGACAAGTTCTCGAAGTATGCTCACTTCGTACCCCTGACTCATCCATTCACGGCTCTCTCGGTGGCGACTGTTTACATGCAGGGCATCTTTCGCTTACATGGTCTTCCCTTGGCTATCATATCAGACCGCGACCGAATATTCACAAGTGCTGTGTGGCAGGAGCTGTTCAAGTTATCCCAGACTCAGTTGCGATTGAGCTCATCGTATCACCCTCAAACGGATGGCCAGACGGAAAGGGTGAATCGGTGCCTGGAGGAATATCTTCGTTGTGCAGTTCATTCGTGCCCCCGCAACTGGAGTAAATGGTTGTTTCTTGCTGAGTATTGGTACAACACCTCTTTCCACTCGTCGCTGAGTCGTACGCCATTTGAAGTGATCTATGGGCATTTGCCTCGCGAGTTTGCGGTGATGCAAGTTGAGGAGTGTTCTGTGCCCGACTTGGCATCATGGCTGCAGGAGCGGGAGGTAATGATGCAACACCTTCAACAGCAACTTAAGCGTGCTCAGGATCGCATGAAGAGGCAAGCGGATAAACACCGTACTGACCGGGAGTTCGCTGTTGGTGACTCAGTTTTCCTCAAGCTTCAACCGTTTGTGCAGACGTCCATGGCCCAGCGACCCCATCAAAAGCTGGCATTCCGATACTATGGGCCCTATCCGATCATTGCTCGTGTTGGCGCAGTGGCGTACAAGCTGAAGCTCCCCGAAGGCAGCAAAATTCATCCTGTGGTGCATGTGTCTCAGCTCAAGAAGCTGGTAGGTCCAGAGATTCCGGTGAGTTCTACCTTGCCCCCCGCTAACACCATCCTGCAGGCAGAGCATCAGCCGGCGTGCATCCTGGGGCACAAGATGATCAAGACGCAGGGTGCCTCTCAACCCAGAATTCTGGTGCAGTGGAGTGACCTGCCATCGTCTCTGGCTACCTGGGAGGACTTAAACGATCTTCAGCGTCGTTTTCCGGTGGCGCCGGCTTGGGGACAAGCCGGTACTCAAGAGGGGGTGAATGTCACGACTGACATGGTGGACCCGAAGTGCCTGGAAGAGAAGGACTCGACGGTCCCAGTGGTTGATGGACTGTGAGGCCAAGTGGGTTAGTTTGGTTGGTTCGGTTGGGCCTATGTTGGCCTTGTGGGCTGCAGCCCGTCTCATTCTTGTATAACTAGGCCTTCTCTGTGTAAGCTGGGGGATATCGATTAAGTGGATATTGAATCGGCCGTGAGCGAGGAGCTGATCTTCTCCTCCGGAACCCTAATTCCCTTCCTCCTCATTGCCGATCCCCTTTCTCTCTCCCCCTCCAATCCCTTAGTAGATCGGGCCCGTTACATTGACCGAGACGAGTACTTGCATAACCCATTGCATCATCTATGTCTATTTATAGGGGAGATCTATCATGAGAGAGAAGATAAAGATAGGATGCTCTCACGTGTATGAGACAAGCACGAGAGAAGATAAGATGCTTTCATGTGCGGGCGTGAAGCACCAGAGTAATTGTTTCGTTGTGCTAATTGGACGCTTATGCAGAGACGAAGATGCTCTCGCACATGCATGTATGCAGACTCATAATACGTAGGACTGCTAAAGAAGACGACGTGATTCATGGGTCAATCGACGTGTAGCCAGGTGCAGATCTTGTCGGCTACTTTGTGTAACTCATAATACAGATAAGCGTGTAGGACTATGACAAATAAAGCAGCTGTAGCTCCTAAGTTACAAAAATATACTACCTCTGTCTAATTACAAGTAATTTCGGAACGAGGGAGTAAAATTTAAATGTGGACGAATGTATGCTACAGATTGGCAAGGGGGAGCTGCTGGAAGGACTTGTTTTGTATATAGGTGTTAGTCAAGGAGTTTTTTGTTACAAAAGTAACAGTCCGGCTCTAGCTAGTTCAGTAATCTTGAACATCCATCAAAGATCCAATGGTCCACATTTAAGTTCTCTAATTTTGCACCTTAGGATTGCTTTTATTCTCCAGATAAGCTGATAATCAAAACGTTTGTTCTTTTGTCCTCGAGGACAAACATTCATCGGTTGTGAATCTAGGTGCGCTGTTACACATATAGGTATCTGGTCAAACAACTACTCATGGACTTAAATAGTTAGCCGAAAAAAATAAGCCCTGCTTGGTTCACCCTTTTATGGCCTACTATCAGTGTAAAACTTGGATCCAGAAAATGTTCCAACTGAGACCGAAAACGGCTCTTTGATTGTGGTTTCCATTTGTTTACAGGTTCTAGGCAGGGCCTTAGGATGAATGTTCACACCCAAAAAGTTCATTGTACGAAACCTCTTTAGACGTGGCATGATCTGTTTGCTTTTCATCAGCATTTCATAACCATTCTTGTCCACACCAACTCAGCATACAACCCAAACCAAATGATCAATATATATTTACCAAACTTGATTTGTATTATACAATACATATGCCTCCTTATTAGGGGACGTTTGCGCCTTCCGGCTGCAAGGAAGCAAAGCGGCCTGGGAGATGGCCATTGCCCCTTGTGTGAGTTGATGAAGATGTTAACCACATTTTCTTCTCTTGTGTCACCGCCGGATTCGTTTGGAGCTGCCTTTAGGAAGCAGTGAGTTGTTGTTGATGACATGCGAACTTACGTATTTCTATGAGATCATCGAGGCCAGTTGTGTCTGTGGCCGTCAGCTACAGTGGGCCGGCTTCGGGGATGTATATTTGACGCTTTGTACTATTACAGTAATCATGTCACTGAGCGGATCCATCTTCGACTCGCCACTGAAGCTATCATCGAATTGTGCGGTTGTTTGCAACAAAGGAAGGTCTTGAGCAAGACGCAAGATAAGGAGGTGAAATGTGCGTTTTTAGGACTTGCATAAATGAATATGTATCTAGTGAAAGTATATATCTTTGTGAATCCGTTAGGGGCGTACCCACATTATTCCATCGCAGTTAGAGTATATTAGTTGGTCAATTTTTAGGAATTGCTATGCAAGTCCAGAGACGAGTAGTCAAGTGCAATTTCTACCTACCTAATAATAAAATGGTTTCTTGCTTCTGACGCTACATCACGAAAATTGCCATCAAAGTTGCAAAATATTACCAACCAATGTGGACGCAGAGTTTCTGCACCCGAGCTCAAATGAGCTCGGGTGAACAGTAAAATCAAAAGTAAATAAAAAAATTCAAAAAAATCCAAATATTTGAACAAAATTTGTGTAATCAAAAAAGTTTGCCAAAAATATTTGGGTAATCAAAAAATGTCCATAATTTTTTAAAAAGTTTGTGTATTGATTTTGTTAGTGAAATTGAACAAAATTTCACCAATTCAAAAAATGCTCATGAATGGAAAAATAACCTAAATATTAAAAAGTTGTTCGTCTTACAAAATAGTTAATTCATCCATACAATGATCATGCATTTAAAAAAAGGTTAAATCAAAAAAGAAAATCATGAATTTGTAAAATTGTCCCACCAAGTGCCAAAAAAATCACTGATTCAAGAAAATAGTTTTAAAATATAATCACAATTTTTAAGAAAACTTTTTGCAAATAGTATAAAATATCTAAAAATTTGAGAAAGTGTCCACGAATTTGAAAAATCTTCACGATTTCAAATATGTTCACGAGTATATAAATATGTTCATGATTTCAAAAATTGTTGAAGATTTCACATAAATGAGTGTGATGGTGTATCTCGGTGATGCAACAAAATATGGTCATGGCCATTGGAGATTATTACTTTTTTTTCCGTTGCAACGCACAAGCCCTTTTGCTAGTAAGAAATAAGAGATTGATATGACCGTAGGAACATGGAAGTATATAATGTGTTGCTCCTTTAATGATTTGAAATCGAAATTTTATCACCTGCTAGTAGATACCGACGAAGATCCGATCGGAAGAGACCAATTGTTAAAACTAATCTTCAGTCTTCAATCGAAGTTTTAAAGGGAACTAAAAGGGTATGGATGATGACAAGTTTGGACCGACTTTCATGCATGTATATATGGTGTTGTGCATGTTTTGAAGAATCGAAGGGAACATGAATGCAAGCATACGGTTCATCACCATAAGATTCAAAAGGAAAGACTAACCTATACTAAGAGCAGCACAAGAGGTGGGGATTAGGACATAACCAACAAAACATCCCAACAAGAAAAGACAAAACAGAAGGGATCAAATGGGTCCGAAACCCTCCCAGCTCTCGTGACCGCGCCGTCCCCCGCGGCCGGCCGGCCGCGCTCCCCCGCCTTCTCCCCCAACCACCGCCCCCACTCTCCCTCCTCCCGCCGTCGCCGGTGTGCGTCGTCGGGCTTGGCCCGGGCGGCGGCGGCGCGCTGCTTTTCCCCTCCCGGTGTCGTTCCTACGCGGGGCGGAGCGACGCTAGGCGGTGTCCTCAGGCCACAGTGGTTCAGCACGGCGACGGGGTGACCTGGCGCCCGTGCCGGTGGGTTGATTGCGCGGCGGCGCCATCGTTGGCGGTGGATCTTTGCGGCTGCTGGGTGGCGGCGCCCGCTCGGCCATATCTGGGCCCTCTCGGACCCCATCTGGGCCGGGGCGGGCCGACGGCTTCTTCTTCGGCGGCAGAACTCCCTGGAGGCGAGGATGGGGCGTAGGAAGCTAGGTGGCGGCGGCATCGCGGCCGGCTGGCTGCAGCGGGGTGGCAGCGGCTTTGCGGGCCCGAGATTGGCCCGGCCTGGCCCGGGTGGCCTTGTGTGTCCCTGCTGCCGCATCCAACCGGCCAACGCGACGATGCGGGAAGCACAGGCATCCCACACGACGGCGGGGGAGGTGGTTCTCTCTGGCTTGGCCCCAATGCTGCCCCTACCATTTTCTGGCGTCCCTCTCTCCGTCCTTTAGGCCTCCTGATGGCGATCTCAGTGAGGCGGCATGGATGAATTCAAGACCATGGTGGCGTATGCTAGCGGGTGGCAAGTTGGATGGTTGGCTCGGTAGTGGTGTTTGGGATGCGGGAGAAATCCCTGCCGGTTCATCCGGCTCCGACGCGGTGTCGTCCGCGGGTGACGCCTTCCTTCCTGAAGGGCGTCGGTGTTGCCCATCCCCACTCCCTTGCACGTGCTGGGGGAAACCCTAGGATATGTCCGGGCAGCAGCATCATCAACGTCGCATCCCTTCTTGGAGGTGCTGCTTGGTACGCGGATGTTCAGAGCCTCGGTGCGCGGTGGGAAGAATTCGGAGGGCGCAACGGTGGCGAGTCATTTGTGCTTTGTCGAGCTGTCACTGTTGGCATTTATCTTTTCTTTCTTTTTCTTTTAGGCTTGATGTGCTGTTCGCCCCAGCAGTTATCTTGTGGTCGGTGGATGTTGCTTTATAATCTAAAGCGGGGGGGGGAAACCCTTTTTCGGAGAAAAGGTGAAAACAAGGACATTCAAACCAAACAATACTTAGTGGAGGATGAAATGACCTAGACTAGCAACACCAAACTGGCTCGCCTCCTCTTTGATCCGACCAATCACTCTCACCAACCACATGTAGGCATTGTCAAAGACCCTTACCTCTCTCTCTTGAGGAATACTCCATACAATTAGGGGCACCATGGTGTTGAGGGATATTCTTTTGGTACCCTGAACTCGTTTTCCAGCGAAGCTCAAAACTTCTCCATCCTTCAAGTCTTTGCACGATGGAGGCGCTGATCCAATGTTTGTGAAGCATCTCGGATGCCACCAGCAGTAAACCTGTTGGCCACTGCTACCTGCACATTGCGCTGGTCTTCTCTCTTTAAGCTAGACCCATGGAACATCCAGTATGCAACTTTACCAACTACACAGCTGGGATTCATAGGAAAGAAAACTCTGAAGCAATCAGCATTCCTCATTTTCCAAACAGACCAAATAACTGCCACTGCCCACAACTGCTGACCGGCATTGAGCAGTACAACACACACATCAGCCCAGAGATGCTCACATCACAAGTCGCAGCACTGTTTCTCAAAGGAAAACAAAACGAAGGCACCACTGAGAGGCGGAACAGCCGCCCCTGGCGACAGAGGCACACATCAGCCGCCGGCCACCGGCACAGTCGCGCACATCAGCCGCCCAGTGCTCCCACCAGTCCCACGGCTGACCCAAGACTCCATGAGGCGACGTAGCAGCAGCGAGCCAGCGAGGCGTCTGGCTAGTTCCTTCTCTGAATTTGCCCGTACCCCTGCAAGCTGTATTGGTAAATTTCTTCGAATCAGTCCTAATTTTCTTCCTCTAAATTTGATTTAGGCCATCATCATGGACTGTAGTGTAAACAATCCACACTGAAATCTTGTTGTTTTACAGTTTATACCGTGCAAAGCCCTTGTCCTTTACATTTTACAGCTTCACAACAAAGTCTACTTTTACAGTTTACAACACAGGCATTGTCGATAGCTGACAGTCTAATAATAATTTCCAATTTGGTTGCATACATATATAATTCACTCAATAACATATATGGTTCATAATTTGAATTTTTGGTGCTCCCTGGACCGCCCATCTTTTTCTTTGTGGCTCTGCTACTGTTGTACAAACATCTTCATTTTCGTTCTACGTCCACCCTAGATTCTTCTTGCACAGAGGAAATTTTATTGAAGAAAAAGGAAGGGGGGAAATGTGTGAGCGATCACGAAAGATGAAGCATATGCATGTAAACAAATATATAAAAGAACATACATTAATTAGGTGTATCAGCATACATATAAAAGAATTCTGAGACGGAGGGAGTTGTACATTTCTGTTCCTATTCTACATAAACCTATATATTTTTAACAAACCTTGTTTGCAGGGGATTTTTTTAACCAACCTTTTCTGAGAGCATCATGTTCCTGCATGTCATACATATAAGGAAAATGAAAAACTATAGAGAATGATCCGGGTAATCGGCACAAATATATAGCCATTTCCGCCACTATCAGATTTAGGCTTCATTTGGCTTTGTGATGACGCTTTTAATTTGCTACCATGGGGTACACACGCGCTTGTTAGTTGGAGGGACACTTTCCATTTGTGTGTAACAGAAACATCTTCGTAGAACTAGTAAATACTACCCCAGTTTTTAAGTAACAAGTCCCAACAGTGAACCGCAGTTTTATTCGAATCAAGGAGCTCAGGTGAACCCCCCATTTCATTCATCACGACATTGATAATGCAACCTCAGGCTTGTCCGGTTCAGCTTAAAAGAAAAAAAAAACACAACAAAACTGATAATACAACCTCAAGTTTGTCTGGTTCAGCTTAAAAACAGAAAACACCAGCATGCCATGGGCTAGCCCTCCCATGTGACAACATGCGAAACAGAGCAGCAAAACTGAAGTAAAGCGAGCTATCCTTGTAAGGAATCAATTCACTCCAACACCCTTATTCATTACAAAACAAACCAATATCTCTTTCTGCAAGCGACTGCCATTTAAAAGAAGCTCATCGATCACACAATTTCCACTGAAGCTCGAAACCTTTTCCTCCTTCAATTCTTTTCACGGTCAGCGCCCACCCAAAACGTCTGTGAAACTTGCATCTCCGATTCCACCAGCAGTAACCCCAAAACCCTGCTACCTGCACATCGTGCAATTCTTTTCTCTGTAAGCCAGAAACTTCCAATATGCACCTTCGCAACCTACGCAACTGGGATCCATAAGAAAAATATTTTTCAATCAATTATCATTCCTCTTTTTTAAATAGACCAAATAACTGGTGCCGCCGTAGCAGAAACCAGATTCCTCTCTTTACCCCTGAAATTCATCACCCAATCACAAATATCCCTCCATGCTAACAGGACTATATCAAAACAAAAGGCAGATATAACAAGCCACCAAACACTTAAGGAAGATATGATCCACTGGCTACTTTCTACAGCAAAAAAGACACTTTCCTATACCACACCACCTCCATGATTCAGATTATCTCAGAAAGGGGCATGGGAGCCCGCGATCGCCTCCTCCGGTTTCCTTGGTTGACCCTTCGCGGGTTTCACCGCGAGGGGTTACTAGGGAAGAGGTCGTTGCTTTTGGCGGGATCCCGGACCCGGCCTCGACGGGGAGGCGGATGAGTGCCCGCATTCAGGAGCTTCCGGAGGTTGATGACCTGCAGCAGAGGTGCGCTATGAGGGCGGCCAAGCTTCATGATGCTGCGATCTCTACTGGTATGTCCGTCAACATATCTAATTCTTTATTGCATTTTTCTAATGAGGAAATCATAAATAATGCAAACCAATTAGGAGTTTCACTCGGGGTTACAGATAGTGAGATTTCCAATTCGGTGAATGATTTGTTAGATTTGGAGGCGGAGCGTGCCTTAGAAACTATTCGTAATCTTGCAGCGGTTAAACCCATGAATGACAATGAGATTAATGCATTAGGGGTTCGAGTGCTCGATAATATGTGTGTGGATCTAGCACCATCCAATCATGAGTCTGAGGACGATGATATGCTCATAGAGAATGCAGTTGTTTCTTCCGCTGAGCCCGGTTATGAGGATCGGGAGTCAGGTCTTAGTAAGCCCAAACGTAAGTGGAAACGGAAAATTTACCCCGCTTCTGCAGTTCGTAGGAGTGCTAGGATTCGGACGACTAAAAAATTTCATGATGAGTGATGAAAGGAATCTTTTGGAATAGCAGAGGTCTGAAAGACTTGGCTAAAAGAAGGTTTCTTGCTGAGGCTTCTCTGGAGCATCGTTTAGATTTTATTGCTCTATCGGAAACTGGTAGAGACAACTTTGCGCCCCAGTTCCTTTCCTCTCTTGCGGGTGGTGTTGATTTTGATTGGCACTGCCTCCCTCCGCGAGGAAGATCGGGTGGTATCTTGCTGGTGTGATATGCGATTCGCTTGAAGTCCGGAGTGTAGTGATGGGTGACTTCGCGGTTAAGTTTCGAGTCAGGTCTAAGGTTGATGGTTTCAACTGGGCGTTGGTGGCGGTTTATGGTGCCGCACAGCCCGAGCTTAAACCGGAATTTTTGGTGGATCTTGTTCGGATTTGTGGGTCCGAACAGCTTCCAATCTTAGTTGGGGGTGATTTCAACATCATTAGGAGGAGAGAGGAGAAGAATAATGATAACTTTGACGGCAGGTGGTCGTTCATGTTTAATACTATTATTGAAAGCTTGGATCTGAGGGAGATAGAGCTTTCTGGTAGAAAGTTTACCTGGGCTAACTCTTTGCCCAACCCGACTTTCGAGAAGCTTGATCACGTTCTTGCGAGTGTGGAGTGGGAACAGAAGTTCCCGCTTGTGACGGTTCAAGCTCTTTCACGGGGTTTTTCCGATCACACACCCCTGTTCGTTGACTCAGGGGAGCCGAACCACGTGGGAAACAAAAACACCTTTTCTTTCGAGATGGCCTGGTTCGAACGCGAAGGGTTCCTAGACCTGATCGCTAGTGAATGGGCGAAGGGTGTTGGCGGTAGGACCGCGGTTGAGCGTTGGCAAAATAAGATTAGGAGTTTGCGAAGCTTCTTACGGGGTTGGGCCAAGCACCTTAGTGGGGCATATAAGATTGAAAAGGACAGGCTCCTCTCTCTTATACAGAATCTGGACGTTAAGGCCGAATCCACGATTTTGATGCCTGCTGAGCTCCAGGTTAAAAATGAAGCAGAGAAGAGGTTGAAAGAACTTCTCCGCGAAGAAGAATTGAAGTGGGCTTTGCGGGCTAAGGTTCGCAAAGTGGTCCAAGGGGACGCAAATACTCAATTCTTTCATCTGATTGCTAATGGTAAGCACAAAAAGAAGAGAATATTCCGACTTGAACAAGATGAGGGCACTATTGTAGGACAGGATAACCTAAAAACATATATAACCGAGTATTATAGGCAGTTATTTGGACATCCGGAGGATAATTGTGTATCTCTCGATGAGTCCAGAGCTGAGGATGTGCCTCAACTTTCGGCTGCTGAAAATGATATTCTGGTTGCCCCGTTTTCGGAGAAGGAGGTGTTTGATGCTATAACACAGTTGAAAAATAATAAGGCTCCCGGACCGGATGGTTTTCCGGCGGAGTTCTACAAGAAGTGCTGGCATATTATTAAGGGGGATTTGCTACCTATGTTTCATGATCTGTTCTCTGGACAGCTTCAACTATTTCACTTGAATTTTGGAACTATCACATTGCTTCCTAAGAAGACGGATGCTGTGAGAATTGAGCAGTTCAGGCCGATCTGCCTTCTCAATGTTAGTTTTAAAATATTCACCAAGGTCGGGACTAATAGGCTCACACAGATTGCGTATTCTGTGGTGCAGCATTCCCAAACTGCTTTCATGCCGGACAGAAACATCCTTGAAGGGGTGGTCGTCCTTCATGAAACGCTCCATGAAATCCATTCCAAAAAGTTAGATGGTGTCATTTTTAAGGTGGATTTCGAGAAAGCGTACGATAAAGTTAAATGGCCATTTCTCCAACAGGCAATGCGTATGAAAGGTTTTGATGAAGTCTGGCGACGCCGGGTTGAATCATTTACGCAAAAAGGGAGTGTGGGAATTAAAGTGAATGACGATATTGGTCATTACTTCCAGACACATAAAGGCCTAAGACAAGGAGATCCGATGTCCCCTATCTTGTTTAACATTGTGGTTGATATGTTAGCCATCTTGATAGGAAGGGCTAAGGAGAATGGTCAAGTGGGTGGCTTGGTACCTCATCTGGTTGATGGAGGTGTATCCATCCTTCAGTACGCTGATGATACAATCATCTTTATGGAGCATGACCTAGCCAAGGCGAGAAATATGAAGCTGGTGTTATGCCTTTTCGAACAATTGACCGGATTAAAGATAAACTTTCATAAGAGCGAGCTGTTCTGCTTTGGTAGAGCCAAAGACGAACAGGAGGCTTATCGGCAATTGTTTGGGTGCGACTTGGGGGATTTACCTTTCTCGTACCTTTCAAGTCCCAGTTGGTGTTAGGAAAAGACTGGACTTCTATCGATCGCGTTTCTTTTGGCAGGGTGATGATCTCAAAAGAAAATACAGACTTGCAAAATGGAATATCATCTGTCGACCGAAAGATCAAGGGGGTCTGGGTATTGAGAATCTTGAAGTTAAGAACAGATGCCTTCTTAGCAAGTGGCTGTGGAAGCTTTCTTCTGAGACTGATGCCATGTGGGCCCAAATTCTTCGCAGCAAGTACCTACAGACAAAGTCCCTGTCCCAGGTCACAGTCAGGCCAACTGACTCGCCCTTCTGGAAAGGCCTGATGAAAGTTAAACAATCTCTGTTTAATAGGACAAAGGTTGTTATTGGCAACGGCGCTAGTACGCGCTTCTGGGAGGATACTTGGCTCGGCGAGACACCCTTGGCCATTCAATATCCGTCTTTATATCGCATTGTTCAACGACGTGAGGTGTTCGTTGCTACGGTGTTTCAATCCATCCCCCTTAATATTCAGTTCAGACGGTCGTTAATGGGCAATCGTTGGGAAGATTGGCTTCATCTAGTTCGGAGACTAATGGATGTCCAGCTTTCTCAACAACCCGATGAATTACGCTGGAAACTGACTAGGTCTGGAGTATTCACGGTTAAATCAATGTATATTGATGTAATTAATTCGAGCTCCATTCCTACCTCCAAGCATGTTTGGATTGTCAAAGTTCCTTTGAAAATAAAAGTGTTTATGTGGTTTGTTCATAAACAGGTTATTTTAACCAAGGATAACTTGATTAAGCGTAATTGGACAGGACCTACGAGGTGTAGCTTCTGTGATCGGGACGAGACGATCGAACATCTCTTTTTTGATTGCCCGTTTGCCAGAGTACTTTGGCGGACGGTTCACATTGCTTTTAATATTACTCCACCGAATTCTGTTACTACGTTATTTGGGACATGGCTCACTGGGATTGAGCCTGCATTAGCGAGACATATTCGTGTTGGAGTTTGCGCTTTGTTGTGGACTATCTGGACTTGCAGGAATGATTTGGTTTTTAACAGAACATCACGTATTCACTTTTTGCAGGTTATTTTCCGAGCCATGGCTGTGATCCGTTCATGGTCGCTACTCACTCCGATGGAGGCCAGGGAGCATTTGGTTACTGGATCTATCCGCTGGGAGATGGTAGCTCGGGATATCTTCAACCGGTTTGGATGGCGGTCATGTAATAGGATAGACAATTAGTTTACCTATCTATCTTTAGCCAGCCGGTTGTGGCGTCTTATCTTGGCTAGTCTGTGTGTCCAGCCTCTTTAGCTCTGTGTGAGCTGTCTTTTTATTACTTTTCAGTCGGAGACTTTGGAACTTTGTTGGAACCTTTTATTTCAGTAATAAGATGGCCGTATGCATCATTCTGATGCAGAGGCCGGGGAGATCTCCCTTTTCGAAAAAAAAATCTGCTACATACCTGGGAGCACATCAGATATAATGTGAGTCGCTCTGGATCAGAAATCAGTTCTCCTCGTCCTCACACAAATCGTCATCATGAGCATCTTGGTAGATTCCAAGATCAAAATCAATGCAGAAAATAATAAGGTCAGTCCGTCATTTAGAAAAAAACACATACGTATGTGAACAAGTGATTAGTTAGGTGCAGGCGTGCAGCATGAGTACCTTTTGCTATATCCGGGAACATGTAAATTTCAATCGGGGGATGGTTGGGATGGGCGTCGAGGGCGTGCCTCACCGCAGCTTCCGCTTCCTTGGCCTCCCCAACCCTCGCTCCACCGCAATACATATAAACGCAGACATCCCGCCGAAGGGAGAGCAGGTTCCCCTGCAGGCCCAAGTCGAAACCACGGTTACCATCCTCTTTCGCCACCCGCATGCCCAGGCTGAACCTAACTACTTCCGCCCTCGGCAAAGCTCCTGATTCAAAAATTATCTGCGCTGCGGATCCACAATCCAACTCAAAGTATACCACACAACGGAACCCATTCGCACAGATGACTAGCAGCCGTTGTGTTTGGTGGGTGGTCTTTATCGCGAGACATCGAAGGGACAGCAACCCCCCAATGATTTCCACGTCCTCCTGCTGCACTTCCTTCACTGACGTGAGGATTAACTCGGAGAGGTTCGAGAGATGCGAGGGGTCTCTCTTTATCCACCCTCGCAGTGCAGAGAGTTGGCTGGGCTTGTATGACACAAATTCGCGGAGATGTACAGGAGGCACCCAGCGTTCTCCCAAGAGATCCATCAGTTCAAAAGATGTTTCTCTAGAATTGCAACTAACAATTAGGCTTTCGATGTGATGTAGGTTGCACAGGGACTTTACAAAACCTTCATACAAATCCAAACTACCATCCTTGAAGCAAATATGAAGCTCCCTCAGCTTTGCCAGGTTGCCAAGCTCTTGTGCAATAATGTTCAGAGAGACCCAGAACCCCCTCAACACTTCAATGGATGTCAGATTCTGCAACACACCAGGAGTTGGAACCACCTTAGAGAGACAAACATTTAGGTAGATTAATCTTTTCAATTTAAAAACAGCGGGCGGCAATTCATCTAGCTCATAATTGTCTCCAAGATCCAACACCTCCAAAAACTGCAGGTTTCCTATCTCAGCCGAGAGTTCCCTGATTCCAGTACGTGCTAGACCAAGGTACCTCAGGTGAACTAAGTGTCCAACACCCTTGAGGTTAAGTTGGAGGCTGCTACTTTTTCCCAGATTACAGCCCGACAAATCAAGTACCCGCAGAACTTCAAACCTTGACAGGGCTGGCATGATATTAATAGCAGATGTAAAGATAGTAATGGACCTCACTAGTGATATACCTGTGAAATTTCTGAGAGGCGTGCCTTGATGATCTTTATTTCTATCTTGAAGGGACAAACGACGAACATTGCCTTGTGAAGACATGCTATCCCCAGTACCATCCAATAACTTAGCAAACTTTGCTTCATGTGACAAGTTGCAGATAAGGTCAAGAACCATATCATGTACACGGCAAGCATGTACCTGGCCTAGATCATCATATATTGGCTGGATCATACTTCTATTAATGAGCTGGTTGAAGTAGTTTAATCCGACCAAAAATAGGCTGGTCCCTTGCTTTCCATGGTGGACAAATCCTTCAGCCACCCACTTCCATATGAGTCTATCTCTAGCAATCATGCTATCTTCTGGATATATACATAGGTACAGTAGACAAGTTTTCAGATGAGAGGGTAGATTATAATAGCTGAAAGATAGTATTCTACGCATCTCCTCTAGACTGTTATCTTCTGTTAGTCCAGAGCCAATGGACTGGAGCAGAATATCCCTCTCATGCTTTGGTTTCATCTTCTGGCCACTGGCCAAAGCACTAGCAATAGTAATGATGGTTAGTGGTACCCCACCACATTTCTTCAATATATCTTTAGACACTTGTTCAAATTCATTTGGACATCCACTATCATTGGGAAATATTCTTTTGTAGAAGAGCCTTCTGGAGTCATCGGTAGAAAGTGGTTCCATTTTATAAATTGAATCATCGGCTGACGAGCAACATGAATTGGAGACACTGACAATGCGGGTTGTGGTGATTAGCCGACTGCCTAGATTATTCCTGTTGGAGAAAGCAAAGTTGATGCCTCCCCACAATTTTTCATCCCATATATCGTCAATTATGACGAGATACCTACATTAGTTCAGAGTATCCGTGTAAGGTATTTACAAATCACAAAACTCAGAGCTATATGAACATATGGGTGGAACTATACATCTATAAGGGCATATATTCAGAAACAAACTAGTAATAAGCATGCGTCTCAAACTCGACAATATGATTCTTTTTTTTTTTGAGAATCTACAATGTGATTCTCTTGAAGCATGAATTATGACTTATGAGCCTCCAATCAGATGATAAACAATCTGAATAAATATTTAATATTCAAGGGAGTAAAACACAACTAGGAACTTGTTGGATCAGTGACCATGGGTAGAATACAATTAACTACAGAAGTTCAAATGGCCAGGTGATATATCAGAAAGACCCTGGTACAGATTGGCCCACCAATTTCATATATGGCAGCTAATGACCTCTTGGAGACTTAAATTGTGTGGCATTATCCTTTCGTCTATCTTTTGCTGATTTAAGTTTCCAGAAAAAGTCATGGATGGAAATATAATGTAATAATGAAGAGATAATTTACCTTCTTGTTTTGTCGTCAATCAAAGATACAATATTTTAGGAATTTTCAAGGGTAGCCTTTGGCGCGCGTTGCCACCCTTTAAAATATGTGTTTCAAAACTAGTGGGTTTTTAAATTCTTGTAACATTCATTTCCCACTTTCCTTTGTGTGTAATATTGGTTAGAATTGTTATTACACCCATTTCTCTGAAACGTAAAATGTTTAGATGGATTATTTGGACCGATGCCAATAAGTTTCAGCCAGTGTAATGAATGAAACAAGAAGTACTTCTAATTATTTTTATAAAGGAGGGAAGAATCAAACACATATATACTTAAACATGCCTAAAATATAGCACCTATAAGGTCCACAGTTTAGTGCAAACTTCATACAATAGTGTAACTTTTTCCTGTAGCTCATGCATACCTTTTGTTCTCTAGGAATTCTTGAAGCTTTTTAATAAGCTGATTGGCATCCAGCATCGCAAGATCTGAGTGAGGGTTGCCGAGATCAATGAGGATATCCCTTAAAACCTTCTTCATATCAGGGTTCTGACCGACGGGAACAAATGCCCGACAATCGAAATCACCTTTAATCTTGTCGTATACTGCTCTAGCAAGAGTGGTCTTGCCCAACCCTCCAAATCCAACAATGGAGACCTTCTTCAGTCTCTTGTTAGAGGCATCATCTCCCTCCATGGAGAGCAAACTCATGAGCTCCTGATCCCTCTTCCCATAGATGCCAACTAGCTCTGTTGCTTCTGCGTACAAAGCTCGAAGACAAGGATCGATAGTAATTGGTTCCGTAGGATTAGGAACAACTACCTTGTTCCTGTCACGCCTAGCAGCCACCTCCTGAAGTTGCTCCTTGATTTCCTTGACGGTGTCAGCTATCCGATGGTGATTCTTGCCTTTCTTGAACAAGCCGATCATCTTGTTCTTGAGCTCCTTGAATCTGCCGGAGTTGTCATGGGGCTGCTGAATGCCGTCGCCGTCGATGCGTACGAGGAACTTGTCGACGACATCCTCCATGTTGTAGGAGAGGTCTCTGACCTCGTCGGCCCAGAGCTTGACTTGCCTATCGAGCTGGTCCCGCGGCACCTCTCCAACCTTGATGAGGGCTGCGTGCATGCTCTCAAGCTCCATGGAGAGAAAGCGGACGTCTTTCTTGACGCGCTTGTGCAAGTTGTACTCATCCATGAGCAGTTGGCCCAGCTTGGGGAGCAGGCTGCCCATGGCACCCGTGACCACCTCCATGACCAATCAGCTGAAAAACTGCAAATCGATGAACCTAGAGAGCTGCAATGCAATCCAAGCTCTAGAACTGAATTTACAAGCCAAAACTTAGCAAGATTCTCACCTTTGGTGCTTCACGGCAGAGCAGAACAGAGCGGGGGCACCCTCGTCGGAGGGGACAAGGAAGCGGAAGCTGCGACGGCCCACCAGAGGCTCACTGCTCCCAGTGTGGAAGAAGAAGAAACTATAATCTACTGTGGCAAGCAAACCAGCAGATTAACAAGGTGAGCAGAACAGCAAGAAAGGTGAGAAGAAGTTACGTCCGAGTCAGCGGTCAGCTCTGAATGGTTCTTGATAGCTAGTTTTTCACTGCGACCCTGGATTCAACCAACACAAATCTATCAGACTCTCAAGCAGCAGAAGTAATCAGTTTTTAGCAGGAAACATACCTCCGCGGTCGTCAAGGTCTCTGGGAGTGAGCTGGCAGGGGAGAGCACTCAGTGGAGGTTGGATGCGGATGTATGTATTACAGGCGACAAGACACAATGGAGGAGAGGAGGAGATAAGAATGAGAGGAAGAGAGCAACACCTCAGTGGTGGATGCGTTGGATGTGGGAGAAGGTGCGTGTGATCGTGAGTGGTAAACAAGAAAGGGAATGCTTTCGGTGGGTGGGTGGGTGGGTGGGCGTGGAAAGAAGCGCATCGCTTGGTGGCCGGCATCATCATCACAAAAGCACTAGAAGATGCACCGCTTGTGTTCATACCAACAATTTTTTTTTTGTATAATGAAAACATGTTGCAATAAACAATCACAACCAAAGTAACAACACACAGAACTTGGATTCATATCAGCCATGATTCAGATAATTCGTAAATCAACTAGTGTTCCTCATACCACATACTCATATGAGCCATCAATCCAAAAAGGCTAGCACATCTGGAGCTCACCCCATGAGGCTAAAAACATGGTCACAAGTTTAGCACTTCTTTTTATTAAAATACCAAAAAAGATTTTTTGGGCTGGAAGCATCAAAACAGAAAATTGCGCACCATATTGAAGGTAGCACAAGAATCATGGACGTGAAGAGCCAACAAATCCCCACCACAGACCCCCAATATAATCACTTCAGTGAATGTAAACAGAACTTAAATCATGGTTTGGAAATTCAGAACCTGAAACCTTGCCTACAAAAGTGAACGATCATGAACATACGCTAAACTGTAACAATAAATACATAGTTCCAGTTGTCTTCAAAGTTGACCGATTATTGATATATACAAAAGTTATGACAATAAAACTCAGTTCACTATAAACCTTGTCTTCAAAGTTGAGCGAATCAGCGTCACGAGCATTAATGCAGGCGACGCCACAGCCCACAGCACATAAATGTCATCTAGATTGCTAACTAATTCTCTGTTTCTGTCTTAGACAACACATCCATGCCTTGTGCAATAATAATACTGCAGATACAGGTGAGCACCATTACTACTGTATATATTTTTGACGAAAAAGCAGCTATAGCTGATTTTCATTGATGAAGAGGAAGCATAGAGTAGCTGATGCTTACAAATACAGGGTTTGGCACCGGCGACAAACTATACAGACCTTCGTATGTTTCGGTTCCTCGGTTTCGCAGCTAGCTGGATTTCGTGTTCCTGTACGAGTTTGCTTTCTGGTGTTTTACAAAATTGTACTCCGAATGAAGCCTATGTCTCGCGTGAAGGCCAGCGCCCAAGCGCTTTTTTTTTCATTTTTTAATTTTTTAACCAAGTGTTTTAATATTTTATTATTTCCATAAAATATTTGAAAAAAATGTGAACCAAGTGTTTTAATTTTTTTAATGCGCATAGGCAAAAATGTTTACCATGTATACGAAATATTTATACAAACAATAAACAATGTGTGTAAAAAAAGTTAATCATGTATTTAAAAAAGGTTAATAACTATATGAATTTTTTAATCAATTATGAAAAAAATTATTACACATTTTACTTGCAGCTGTATGCCTTGGTTGCAGACCGGGTTAGCTGTCGCCGGGCTTGGTCCCAAATCCGGCCGCTTGAGCCGTCGGCAGAGGTCGTCAGGTGGACATGCATGGAGGCAGTGCCTCGAGGTGGACGTGAGCAGCGCTAACGCCATAGGAAGGGGACGTCGGAGCCCGCGTCGACGGTGGCGGCGGCGATGATTTGGGCGCAGGAGGCAGAGGGAGCCAAGTCCTATGTCTCGCGTTTTTTCTCGGAAGGGGAACGAGAATTTAGAGGGAGCGTCCTATGTCTCGCGTTTTCCTTTTAGGCTCCCTAAGGGCCTGTTCGCTCCAAAGGAAATTTGCAGGAATTGTACAGGTCTAGGTTCCTTTGAAAGGAAGTTTTCATGAAGCTGTTCGATTTAAAGGGATGACTACAACCATTCCTCTGAAAAGGTCAGCATTCCTTCACTTTTCACAGGAAGAGAAAAATCCAGCCTGAGCTCTTGTTTGGGCGGATGCCCGAGGCAAGCTGCTGGTTGTCCAAATAAAATAATAATTCTATACAGATGCAAGATGACTCCAGCCAATAAACCATCCAGTCAATTAAATTATTTGAAAGATTACCTCTCATTAGAAGAGATTCCTGTGTTTTCCAGGCATATATAGTCGAACATAGACCTTCGTATGTTTCGGTTCCTCGGTTTCGCAGCTAGCTGGTTTTCGTATTCCTGTACGAGTTTGCTTTCCGTTGTTTTACAATACTGTACTTCGAATGGAGCCTAAGTCTCGCCTGAAGGACAGCGCCCAGGCGTTTTTTTTCTTCATTTTTTTTGCTTTCTTATTTTACTTTCGATTATACTTCCAGATATTCTAAATAAATTTATTATTTCCATAAAATATTTGAAAAAAAATGTTAACCAAGCGTTTTATAATTTTTTAATGCGAACAGGCAAAAATGTTTCCCATGTATACGAAATATTTATACAAACAATAAACAATGTGTGTAAAAGAAGTTAATCATGTATTTAAAAAATGTTACTAATAACTATATAATTTTTTTATCAATTATTTAAAAAAATATTACACATTTTCATTTTTAATGTATATATAAAAATATTAATAAATAATTTGGAAAATGTTAAATGCGTATAGAAAAATGTTGACCATGTTTTTTCTTAAAATGATAACTTTGTATTTGAAAAATGTTAAATCTGTATAGAAAATGGTGACCATGTATTAAAACAAAGTTATTCTTGTATTTCAAATATTTTAATCAAGCATTTGAGAAAATATGTATAGGAAATATCTGGGCCATGTATTAAAAATGATAAATTTTATTTGAGATGTTAAATGTGTACTAGAAAATGTATTAGATATATACCAAAAAAGTACAATATATTCGGAAAAATTAGATATCAGAAAATAAAAATTTCAAAAAATAATAATCATATATTTAAAAATATTCAAAATTTATACAAAAATGTTTCTAATGTATATCAAAATGTTGAATGTGAACGGATTGGTCACCTGGGCGTCCCCATGCACCTCGACCTGGGCCAGACCCACCCGATTGGTCACCTGGGTGTCGCTCTAGGCCTCATACCCAACACTACCCAAGCCCAATTCCGAATCAGCTGTGGCTGGCCTAGCTAGGCCCAGCAAGTGATTCAAACGGTCTCGTCTTGCCGCTCGGATCTCGCGAATCTCGCCGGCCTCCGCGGACGGATGGATCGCCGTCGGGACGACCTTCTTCTTCTTTCTAGTGACCTTCGTCCACACATCCGGTGGAAAGAAGTCCGACAAAGTAATCTGTGACGTGCTTACCTTAGGAAGAGGACAAATCCAGGGCTTGATCTTCGTCACAGATGATGCGGCTTCCCTTGGCCCGAAGACCTTCCCGTCCCTGCGCCTCTATCCAAGCGCATCATGCGCCGATGTCGTACCGACGGGAAGCGGCATCTCCGACCGTAGCCCTGGCAGCACCTCCTTCTTGCATCCAGCCATCGGTTAGTCATCCGCGTCGTCGTCGTCATCACCTTCGGCTAGGACCCAAAACCTGCCCCCAAACCGTGGCTCCGGCTTCGAGGGTTCAGGTTCCGACGTGAGATCCATGATCTCGATCCGATCCTCCAAATTACGCGAACCCTGCACACAATCAACAACACAAACCTCGAAAACATCAATCGTCAAACGCGTACCTTCGGTGATCCGCTTGTTATCGTCCAGATACCGGCCGACGAGGATGTCCCCCTCTGGCTCTCTCACCGTCGTCCATCTAGACGGAGAATGCGAATAGAGAAATCCCTCTCGCCATCACCCGGCTGCCCGAACGTCCTCAAAATGCATTCACCATCTCGCCGGTGAGAGATATTCCGCGATCCGATCCCGATCGGTCGCCACGGGAAATCCGCATGGGTCGTCTCGTGATGCCCGCGCCTGCGCCGCCGGCGTCGTCAATAGCTGTTGCGAGGGGGTGGTTCCGGCGGTGGTGGCAGGCTCGCCGCCCCTTCGCCCTCTCCTTCACGCCCTCTCATCCAGGTTTCTCTTTAAAAATTACAAGCATATTGGTTTGTGTTCTTTGCTTCATCCTCTCACACCTCCATTTAGAGCTCCTTTCTCTAGTTCTAATCAATGATTTTTTTTTATCATACTTTGGGCCGAAGAGTTTAAGGTGTTTCTGCTCTGTTTTACATTTTACATCAAGTACATGTTAGTCTAAAATATGTTATTTAGTGTTGATGGGAAATGTTTATATTTTATAGAAAAACATGTGTTCATTGACGATCGCCTTCTTCTTGCAGCGACTTAGGAAGGAGGAGCACGATCGTGTTTGCGGGTTAAAAGGCTGAAGTGACAATCCCACAGGGACAACTCCTCGGTGCATACAACTTCCATGGTGGCCCAGGCAGTTCCAATGCCCACTTGAGTTCCTTTTGGTTCATCCATTCATTATAAGGTTGATTCTTTGACACAAATGAATCCTTAAATATGCATGCCATCATGATCAAGTCACAACATTTTTTTTCACTTGGGATCTTGAAACCTTAAAAGTAATTCTCGGGTTTAAGAATGTGGAAACCAATGGCGGAACTATGTTGATTTCGGGGGGTGGGGAGGGGGAAAGGAGGGCGGTGCCCCCCTCCCCCTCCCCCCAACTTTGAAATATTTGTGAAGATTTTTTTTGTGAGGAGGCGTAGATTGATAGAAAAATAGTTGTTGGAGATCATCCCATGAGTTATTGGAGATGGCGCTGTAGTTTTGAAGATGTATAGGGAAAGGCACTAGCTTGGGACTGGTTACTGCAGTTTTTAGTTAGGATCTGTATAGTGATTACCGCAACTGATGTAATAACAGTTATAACCTCTTGATGTGTAATTGCACATTGTGTCCTTTGCTATAATTTATTCTGATTTCCATGTCTTGGGTTATTCCATCTATATCTGAATACCCTTGATGTATATTCCATGATTTCTTAGTATCAGGGGCCCAAATATTAAACCTCAAGTATCTCTTCCTCCACTCAATATCATTTTACCTCACTTTGCTGTACCATTTTTAGAATTTCTCATAATGGTTCTGTCCTTGCTGGTTGCCTCTGATTTTTTTAGTATCAATGCTCATATGATTTATTAATGTTCAAAACTATATATATTTAGAAGTACTCTTTGATAGAGTATTGACTAATACACCAGTGTCTCCCACAAAGTAAAAACTGAATTATTTATTATATCTGTGCGTATCCATTGGATGCAAGCAATTGTATTGTTGTTGTCTCTTTTGAAATACCAAAAGCTGGATCAACGCCTGGGACAGGTACCGCGCGCGCCAAGGCATGAATTGTTTCTTTCTGGCTATGTTGAGCATTAAATTATTTTTGACCTGAGCGCTGGACCATGGGTCTTTCAATCCAACAGCACTGTGTGAACTCAATGAACGACTATTGAGGAATTAATTTCTGACTAGTTCTTTGAACATATCATCTTTGTCGGATTGATGCAATTCAGCATACTACAACTCTTCTACTTTAATTTAGTAGATAGATGTTTTTTATCATATCCACTCTTGCTTTGCACTTTCTCATAGATATTAGTTCCTGGTTTTTCTTTCATCGATTTTTTATGGCGTTGTGTATTTGATGAATATTTTCTATGCGCGCCAAGCCATGATGCGTGCATGTATGTGGTTTTTAGGGAAAATTATGTGAAAGAAGATTAACTAAATGGTGTATATTTATTCTACATATTTGATTTAGAAACTACATATGGCGCGGCGCGCATCTGGCGTCGGCTGCGGACGGCGGAAGGGACGCCGGGGCGGCGGCCTTGGCCCGGGCTCCAGTGTGGCTTGGGCGTGGACGGCGTGCGTGCGCCCGGCGGCGGCTCGGATCTGGCTAGTGCGTGTGGGGCGCGGTGACCGGCCGGGCGCGACGGCGGCAGGCGCGCGGCGGGCGCGGTGTCCGGCTGAGCGTGGTGGGTGGGCTGCTCTAGGGTGCGAGGTGTGCTGTGGAGGGACCACCTTCTCGCTGCTCTGTTGCTTCGCCTGTGCAGCTCCGATTGGATCTGATGCGAGGTGCATCGATCTGGATGCTGCGCTTTGCGATGTGGCTTTGGTCGCTGCGGTGGTGGTGGCCACGGTGGTGCTGCGGTGGTGGATGGCGGCTTCGGCCAGGGGGTGGTGCGTGTCTGGTCGCGGTGGATCGTGGGATCCCGCGGCCAGAATGAGGTCGGCCTCAGCAGGTGGTGGCGGGTGGGCGGCGGTCGGTGGTGGCAGGTGGTCGGCGCATCTCCGGGAGAATTCTTTGCTCCAGCCTTCTTCGGAGCCGGCGACGGCGGCGACCGCGGGTGCCGTGATCTTTCTTGGAAGCGTCGTCGTGGAGGTGTGCTCCTCCTCCCCGCGGCTTGGGCTTCGGAGGAAAACCTCAGATCCGCTGCATCGGGCGATGGAGGCGTCTTCGCGTCTTTCTCCTCCTTGGGGGCATCATCTCGGAGCCGGCTACGGCTGGGAGATTGGTCGATGGCGGCATCTTCGCCGTGTGGTTTGCTGAGGCGGGCCGCTGGTTTTTGTTTGGCAACGATGATGGCGTCGAGAGGAGCTCGGGTCGCGGCGTGGACTTCGGTAGTCGGTTCTTCCCGGCGTGTCCGAGGTGCTCTTAGGGCACAGTCGGCGCAAGTCCTGCATATTTCCCTGGTGAGGTTCGTCGTCAAAGTTGGAGCTATCGGTTGCTTGCGCGTGTGGTCATCCGGTGGCATGTGCCGTCGTGGCTTCTATGCAGCTGTTTGCGGGTTGGCTTCGAGGTTGGAGCTCTATGGTGAAGTCGAAGTCGCTCGTTCAAGGCAACCGGTGATGACGATGACGCTTGCGACTCCTCGGCGAATGCCTTTCTTCTTTGCAGCTTTGTGTCCCATGTCGGTGGCCAGGTTGGCCGGTGGTACCCATGTCATATGGGTTGAGTTGTATCGGTTTTAGTCCGGTTTTCCGCCAATTAATCGGGCAATTCTCTTCTTCTTAATCAATGAAAATGGCAAATCTTTTGCCTCGTTTTAAAAAAAATCATTGGAATGCACTTTGGACAAATTTTGTTGCAGGAGCATAAAAGTGAGCCAAGATTGACCTCACATTGTCCGACATGCAAGCAATCAGATGACAAGGCGTCTGGAAGGAGTTATCTATCAAATAAGTTATCATGTATGTGTACTAATTTGCCATATAAAAGCAATGTAAATAGGTTATCCTGGACTAACAACATGACTTACTTTTGGTGTATTGTACTCAACCTGCTTTTACGATATCATGCTACACCTTAATTATATGCAATGCACCAGTCGGAGATAACGAAATTTCTTTAAACGTTATCCATCCTATGAAATGTATATTCTGTATTGCCGGCTGGATATGACTGGACCAGGTATTGTCCATCCTGGTAAATTATTTGCTGCTGTTTATCTTCAATTTTGTTACATCTATTTCTAATTCTGTTAGATGGGAAGATTGCAAATGTCTTAGCCAAATGGCCTATCAATTGGGCCAGGGAAGCTTAACAAGCATCCTATGGAAGTGTCAGATTTCGAACGTCCTACGAAATATAAATTGTGTCATATCAGGTTGCAATGCTTCAACTTCCTTGTCACCGGGTTGGATATGACTGCACCCGTTAGGGGTGCGGTAGGCCGCACTTGTTACCTAGTTTATTGTATCTGTACACACTGTAGAGCTACAGCAATGCCAATCTGGGGGAGCTCCTATTCGGCGCCTTAAGCGCCCCGAAGTTAGGGGAGTTAGGCCTTGTTCGAGCTTAGCTGACCACCACAGCAATTGGACAACTATGATTTTAATAGCGCTAAACAGTACATGAACTAATATAGCCGCGAGATTTATTTTTCATTTATTTTTTTTATTTTTTTTAAAATCGTTAATTTAAAATCAATCATTGATTTTGACACAAAAGTTCACAAACTTAAAAAAAGGTTCATCGATTTTGAAAAATAGTTCATCATTTTTGAAGAAAAGTTCACCGATATTGGAATTTTTTCTAAAAGCTCACCGTTTTTGAAAAAAAGTTCATCAGAAAAAAACGAAGGCACCTATCGCACCACCGAGTATCTATCAACAGATCTTGGCAAAACGGAGAGTTGGGAACACTGCGGTCGACTCTATGCCGAGTATCGGTTCTCGGCAAACCTAGGTACACAACAAACAATTCTTTTCCAAAAGTCGTACGTGAGAGCTTGGTAAAGTTAGGAGGACACGTGGTGGCCTTGTGTGCGTTACTCTTCGCTGAGATCCCAGTGGTACGTAGGAACTCGGCAAACCCATGTGCCAGGTCGTCGTAAGCGGCGTCCACGCACGGCCCGTCAAGTGCCTTTATTTGGCGCTCGGCAAAGCATTTGTAGAGTCCCTGACGGACGGAACTCGGTGAACTCGTCTTTGGCTCAAGGGTGTGAACTGACTACCCTTCGCCTCGAGCTAAACTCGGCAAAGCGTTCACTAAGCTTCAAATAGTGAAAATATACAGGGCAGCTTGGAACTTTTTATTTATATGAAGCCCTGACCATACTTCGACAGGAATCTACGCATAGATTAGTTGTGCCATTCCCTCCGTCCGCGAATAAGTGTACTTTTAACTTTTATCCTAAATCAAAATTTTAAAATTTGACCAGCTATACACACAAGAGTAGTAACATATATGACATCAAATTGATATTTTATGAAAGTACATTTCAAAATGGATTTAGTGATACTAATTTAGTGTCATAAATGTTGTATTTTCCCCTATAAAATTGATCAAAGTTTTAAAATTTTGACTTAAGACAAAACTAGAAGTATACTTATTCGCGGATGGAGGAAGTAGCTGTTAACGCAGGCGCAGTCCAAAAGACGATGTGCCACTGCTAGCTGAGGCGCACGGGAGCCCATTAATGCGTGGTACGTAGACATTGACTTCAAAAGGATTCCATAAATAAAAAAGGATGATGCACATGTTGGTCACTCGTTTGAATGAGAGCTCCTAGTTTTGCCGCCAATGCGTGCTACCAGATTGGTTAGTACAGATCTCTTCCAATGCAAAGGTGATTACATGAGATGCTAAGTACATTAAATACCTTAGCAACTCAACTCCCCAATGCATAGGTATTTAACTTGTTGTTGCTAAGCTTATTTTATTTAATGATTTAAGACCTAACCTCTTTCATGCATTGGTCAGCTTCTTTCTTTTAAATGGTTTGCCTAGGTTCACACACTTGGCAATGGTTCTTTTTGAAGTCACCAAAGTGCTTTCTCTCCTCTATAATTGTTATGCTATTTTATTTTCTCACTTATGTAGCATGATTAGCACCTGTCCACGGTGAAGCACTGGGAACGGCTAAGGATTACTACTCCCTCTGCCCCATACAAACCATGCAAGCCAATCGTACTGAAAACAGCTTTACAAGCAGTCAACTAGCCTACGCTAAATAAGTGAAATGTTAATGACACATCGAATATGCATGCACTAGTAGAAAAATGGCCTAATGTGAAGCACATTAGTCCCGGTTTGTAACTGAACCGGTACAACGGCTAGGCGGGCGGCGATCATTAGTACCTGTTCGTGCCACGAACAGGTACTAAAGAGGTGGTGGCAGGCTTGTGTCAAGCTGGGACCCCACCAGCACCTTTATACCCGGTTCGTGGCACGAACCGGTACTAGAGGCTGACATTTAGTCCCGGTTCAGGGCACAAACCGGGACTAAAGGTATACCTATATAAACCCTTCGTCCACCCGCGATCGAGCTCGCTGTGTTCTTCCCCTTTCCCCTCTCCTCTCTGTTTTTCCCCTCTTCCTCGAGCTCATCACACATTTCGCCCAAATTTTGTCAAGATTTGAAGGCCCCCATCCATTCAAGTGATCACAAAGGTTAGTAACTTTGTCCTTTCATCTCTCATTGCTAGATTAGCTCTTGCAATGCTTTATATAGTGATTAATTTGTGGGTTTTAGTAATTTGGGAGGAGTTATATGTGGTAGTATTTGATTTATATGCAATTTGAGGTCAAAATAACACTTAGTTTGCATATATATGTAGGTGTGGTTTACTTAGTGCCTTCCCGTCTCCGTCGTAACCACCGTCGATCACCCGCACCGTCCCGTCATCAGCACCACCTTGTGGTGAGCCTCTTGTTCTTATATTTTTTATATAAAAAATTCATGTTTGTGTGATTTAGATATATATATAGTTACTCGTATAATTGTCTTACATGTATTTGTTTGTTATACATAGTGCCATGGTTTTGATATACGTCCCCGTCGGCCCTCGTCCGGGTTATGATTCAGATGTGATATATTCGCTTTTATAACTATTTGTTGCATTTCGTGTTTATGGCAAATTAAGCCCATCAAGTTGACATGGATATTTTTATCTAGGAGGTATGTGAACCGGAAATTCCAACCGACTCTATTGTCGAGAGGTTAAATTTAGTTGAAAGAGAAAATGAGTATTTGAAAGAAAAATTGAAAAGAATTGAGGGGAAGAAGATGGAATTGGAGTTGCATGTTGCCGATGTCGTCGATGATCACAAGATCAAGATGGAGAAAATGTGCTTGAAGATTAGAAAGATTAGAAAATGTGCCATTGATAGTGAGGCTTGGTATAATTATGCTGTTGGATCAATTGTTATCTTAGTTGCGATCTTGATCGCATTTGTTGTTGCATTTAAATGCTTTAGCTAGAGAGTTATTTGTATGTTGCATTTAAGTGTTGTATGAACTTTATGTATAAACTTGTATTAATTTGGTCTATTTGGTGCTGTGTAATGAAGATGAGCCGGCAATGGATGTACAATGACCGATGCTCTCCCCAGTTTGTTGATGGCGTGCATACTTTTCTCCTTGCAGCTGAGGCAAACAAGCAGGCGGATGGTTTTATGTCTTGTCCATGTGCTGGATGTAAGAATGATCACAATTACTCTAACTCAAGAACCATTCACGTCCACCTGTTTGAGTCCGGTTTCATGCCCCACTATAATGTTCAGACCAAGCACGGAGAAAGAGGGGTTATGATGGAAGACAATGAAGAAGAAGAGGACTAGGATAGCTATCCTAGCAATGGGTTCCCTGAATACGATGATACAACAATGGGGGAAGAAGCTGAGCCGACAATGCGGGAAGAAGCTGAAGAAGAGGCATCGGATGAGCCCGCTGATGATCTAGGTCGGGCCATTGCCGATGCATAGAGAAACTGTGCAGGTGAAAAGGAGGAGAAGAAGTTGCAGCACATGTTAGAGGATCACAAGAAATTGTTGTACCCGAATTGCGAAGCTGACAAGAAAAAGCTTAGCACCACACTGGAATTGCTGCAATGGAAGACAGAGAATGGTGTATCTGAGAAGGGATTTGGAAAGTTGCTGATAATGTTAAAGAAGATGCTTCCAAAGGACAACGAATTGCCCGAGCGTACATACAAAGCAAAGAAGGCTGTCTGCCCTCTAGGGTTAGAGGTGAAGAAGATACATGCATGCCCTAATGACTGCACCCTCTACCGGGTGAGTACGAGGATTTGAATGTGTACCCGGTATGCGATGCATTGCACTATAAGATCAACCGCGATGACCCTGGTGATGTCGAGGGCGAGCGCCCCAGGAAGAAGATTCCTGCCAAGGTGATGTGGTATGCTCCTATAATACCACGGTTGAAACGTTTGTTCCAAAACAAAGAGCATGCCAAGGCGATGCGATGGCACAGAGAAGACCGTAAGAAAGACGGGAAGTTGAGAGTACCCGCTGACGGGTCGAAGTAGAGAAAAATCGAGAGAAAGTACAGGGAGGACTTTGCAGGTGATGCAAGGTGCGTATGGTTTGGTCTAAGTGCAGATGGCATTAATCCTTTTGGGGAGCAGAGCAGCAACCATAGCACCTGGTCTGTGACTCTATGTATGTATAACCTTCCTCCTTGGTTGTGCATGAAGCGGAAGTTCATTATGATGCTAGTGCTCACCCAAGGCCCTAAGCAACCCGGCAACGACATTGATGTGTACCTAAGGTCGTTAGTTGAAGAACTCTTATAGCTATGGAATGGAAAAGGTGTACGTGCGTGGGATGAGTACGAACAAGAAGAAATTGACCTAAAGGCGTTGCTGTTTGTGACCATCAATGATCGGCCCACTCTCAGTAACCTTTCAGGACAGACAAACAAAGGATACCACACATGCACGCACAGTTCGGTTGATACCGACAATATATATTTGGATAATAGTAGGAAGAATGTGTACCTGGTACATCATCAATTTCTTTTGAGCAGGCATCCCGTAAGAAAGGAAGGTGAGGCGGATCACCGGACGAAGCCTCGCCACCGTACTGGTGATGATGTACATGATATGGTCAAGGATTTGAAGGTAATAAGGGTCCCGGCGGACAACCTATTCCGAAAGACGCTGACGAACGCGTGCCCATCACTACTAGGAAAAGGCCTGCTAGTGGCACACCTGTTTTGCCTACTAATGGCGCACTACAGGTGCGCCACTAGCACCACGCCATTAGAATTTTTTACTAATGGCGCACCACAGGTGCGCCATTAGTATACCAGATACTAATGGCGCACCAGGCAGTGCGCCATTAGTATAGCCAATGGTGCGCCATTACTATCTGACTTAGTAATGGTGCACCACATAGAAGTGCACCATTAGTAACAATTTTTTTTCAAATATTTTTTCAGAATTTTTTTTTCAAAATGTTTTCTAATTTTTTTTCGTTTTTTTTCTTAATCTGGGGTCACTATGGCTTAATATCGGGTCAATATGCTTAATCTCAAGTCAAATCGCACTAAGTGGTCAAACTTCCCGGAAGGTCAACCATCCTCACACTACTCCAGCCCGAGCACGCTTAACTTCGCAGTTCTATCCAACCCCAGCACCAGCTCACTTCTCACAGGCACTTGTTGATATATCTAGCATATCAATCCTATTAAACCTTGTTGATGTCTAGGACTTTGTTCATATTCATGAGTGTGATGAAATTTTGAAAAAATATTTCAAACTTCCCGGTCATATTACGTATCATATTTTGAAAAACAATTCCAAAAAAAATAATTTTTTTGAAACCAATTTTTTTTTCTGTTACTAGTGGCGCACCTAGCAAATGGTGCGCCACTAGTAAGTTTGAATTTTTTTTCCATTTTTTCCCCTCTAGATCTTAAAAGCCCAGTAACTTTTTTTCTGTTAGGTTTTTGAGGATTTTGAAAATGTTTAACGGGGTTCTCCCCGTTAAATTCGGATGTAACTTTTCGAGTAGATGATTTTTCATATAAAATACTTTTTAATCCGAGTTCGTATGCAAAAGTTATGCCATTTTACAAATTCCAGAGAGATTTTGTAAATAAAATCGAAATTCATATTTGTAAATTTTTCCAACAAATAGACCACATATCACATGGGGGGGGGGCGCATTCGGTGGAAGTGGTGGCCAAGTTACTAATGGCGCATCGTGGGAGTGGTGCGCCATTACTAGTTCAACTAGTAATGGCGCACCACCCCCACGGTGCGCCATTAGTAGTTTTTCAAAAAAAAATTGAAACAAAATTTGTAACAAAATTACTAATGGCGCATGGTGGGAGTGGTGCGCCATACTAGTTCAACTAGTAATGGCGCACCACACCCACGGTGCGCCATTAGTAGTTTAAAAAAACATTTGAAAGAAAATTACTAATGGCGCACCGTGGGAGTGGTGCGCCATTACTAGTTGAACTAGTTGTGGCGCACCACTCCCACGGTGCGCCATTAGTAATTTTCTTTCAAATTTTTTTACAATTGTTTTTTTAAACTAGTAATGGCGCACCGTGGGAGTGGTGCGTCATTACTAGTAACTAGTAATGGCGCACTTTCCCTTGGTGCGCCATTAGTAATTTTGAAAAAAAAAGTTTACTAGTGGCGCATCATGGATGTGGTGTGCCATTAGTATTTGGACACTAATGGCGCACCAACACATGGTGCGTCATTAGTATATAGTAGTGGCGCACCACATGTGTGGTGCGCCATTAGTGTCCATATTATCTATAGCCCTTTTCCTAGTAGTGCATGTGGAAGAAGAAATCTATATTTTGGGAACTGCCCTATTGGAAAGACCTAGAAGTCCGCTCTGCAATCGACGTGATGCACGTGACGAAGAATCTTTGCGTGACCCTGCTTGGCTTCTTGGGCGTGTATGGGAAGACAAAAGATACACCGGATGCACGGAAAAGACGGCATACATCAGGGTCATACCAGCTACGGTCTTACCAAAGAAGAGAAGGAAATCTTCTTTGAATGCCTGCTCAGTATGAAGGTACCGTCTGGCTTCTCGTCGAATATAAAGGGAATAATAAATATGGCAGAGAAAAAGTTCCAGAACCTAAAGTCTCATGACTGCCATGTGATTATGACGCAACTGCTTCCGGTTGCATTGAGGGGGCTTCTACCGGAAAACGTTCAATTAGCCATTGTGAAGCTATGTGCATTCCTCAATGCAATCTCTCAGAAGGTAATTGATCCATAAATCATACCAAGGTTAGAGAATGATTTGGTGCAATGTCTTGTTAGTTTCGAGTTGGTGTTCCCACCATCCTTCTTCAACATCATGACACACGTCCTAGTTCACCTATGCGAAGAGATTAACGTTTTGGGTCCTGTATTTCTACACAATATGTTCCCCTTTCAGAGGTTCATGGGAGTCTTAAAGAAATATGTTCATAACCGTGCTAGGCCAGAAGGAAGCATCTCCAAGGACTATGAAAATGAGGAGGTCATTGAGTTCTGTATTGACTTTATTCGTGACCTTAAGCCGATTGGTGTTCCTGAATCGCGGCATAAGGGCAGACTGGATGAAAAAGGCACGCTAGGAGCGGATCAAATAATATGTATGGACGGGCATTCTCTCACTCAAGCACACTACACAGTTCTATAGAATTCCACCTTGGTGGCTGATACGTCTCCAACGTATCTATAATTTTTGATTGTTCCATGCTATTATATTATCTGATTTGGATGTTTAATGGGCTTTATCATACGCTTTTATATTATTTTTGGGAATAACCTATTAATCGGAGGCCCAACCCAAATTGCTATTTTTCTTGCCTATTTCAGTGTTTCGCAGAAAAGGAATATCAAATGGAGTCCAAATGGAATGAAACCTTCGGGAACGTGATTTTCAGAACAAACGTGATCCAGAGGACTTGGAGTGGACGTCAAGCAATCAACGAGGAGGCCACGAGGCAGGGAGGCGCGCCTGCCCCCCTGGGCGCGCCCCCCACCCTTGTGGGCCCCTCGTAGCTCCACTGACCTACTTCTTCCTCCTATATATACCTACGTACCGCGAAAACATCCAGGAGCACCACGAAACCCTATTTCCACCACCGCAATCTTCTGTACCCGTGAGATCCCATCTTGGGGCCTTTTCTGGCGCTCCGCCGGAGCGGGCATTGATCACTGAGGGCTTCTACATCAACACCATAGCCTCTTCGATGATGTGTGAGTAGTTTACCTCAGACCTTCGGGTCCATAGTTATTAGCTAGATGGATTCTTCTCTCTCTTTGGATCTTAATACAAATTTCTCCTCGATCTTCTTGGAGATCTATTCGATGTAATCTTCTTTTGCGGTGTGTTTGTCGAGATCCGATGAATTGTGGGTTTATGATCAAGATTATCTATGAACAACATTTGAATCTCCTCTGAATTCTTTTATGTATGATTGGTTATCTTTGCAAGTCTCTTCGAATTATCGGTTTGGTTTGCCCTACTAGATTGATCTTTCTTGCAATGGGAGAAGTGCTTAGCTTTGGGTGCAATCTTGCGGTGCTCGATCCCAGTGACAGTAGGGGAAACGACACGTATTGTATTGTTGCCATCGAGGATAAAAGATGGGGTTTATATCATATTGCTTGAGTTTATCCCTCTACATCATGTCATCTTTCCCAATGCGTTACTCTGTTCTTATGACCTCAATACTCTAGATGCATGCTGGATAGCGGTCGATGTGTGGAGTAATAGTAGTAGATGCAGGCAGGAGTCGGTCTACTTGTCACGGACGTGATTCCTATATACATGATCATACCTAGATACTCTCATAACTATGCTCAATTCTATCAATTGCTCGATAGTAATTTGATCACCCACCGTAATACTTATGCTATCTTGAGAGAAGCCACTAGTGAAACCTATGGCCCCCGGGTCTATTTTCCATCATATTAATCTTTCATCAACTTTCTATTTCTATTACCTTTTATTTTTCAACCTTTACTTTTCAATCTATACAACAAAAATACCAAAATATTATCTTATCATCTCTATCAGATATCACTGTTGCAAGTGGCCGTGAAGGGATTGACAACCACTTTATCGCGTTGGTTGCAAGGTTCTTATTTGTTTGTGTAGGTACGAGGGACTTGAGCGTGGCCTCCTACTGGATTGATACCTAGGTTCTCAAAACTGAGGCAAATACTTACGCTACTTTGCTGCATCACCCTTTCCTCTTCAAGGGAAAACCAACGCTGTGCTCAAGAGGTAGCAAGAAGGATTTCTGGCGCCGTTGCCGGGGAGTCTACACACAAGTCAAGACATACCAAGTACCCATCACAAACTCTTATCCCTCGCAATACATTATTTGCCATTTGCCTCTCGTTTTCCTCTCCTCCACTTCACCCTTGCTGTTTTATTCGCCCTTCTTCTGTTCGTCTTTTCGTTTGCTTTGATGTCTTACTTGGCTCATTTGCTCGTTTGGTTGGAATAGTTGTTTATTTATGGCTAAACAAAGAACCTAAGATATATGGATCCTCATCCGCTTGCTAATCTTTTTAAGAGATCCAATTATGATGAACCAATAGCTAGTGAGTTTTAGTGCACTAGATTATCTTTATGAAGTTTTGCTTGAAATTCATGAATATGAAAATTGTGATGAAGAAATTTATGAAGAGATTCACGATAGCTGATACGTCTTCAACGTATCTATAATTTTTGATTGCTCCATGCTATATTATCTACTGTTTTGGACATTATTGGGCTTTATTATTCACTTTTATATTATTTTTGGGACTAACCTATTAACTGGAGGCCCAGCCCAGAATTGTTGTTTTTTGCGTATTTCAGAGTTTCTCAGAAAAGGAATATCAAACGGAGTCCAAATGGAATGAGACCTTCGGGAACGTGATTTTTAGGAAGAATATGATCAGGAGACTTGGACCCTATGTCAAGAAACAAAGGAGGAGGCCACGAGGTAGGGGGGCACGCCTACCCCCAAAGCGCGCCCTCCACCCTCGTGGGCCCCCTGTTGCTCCACCGACGTACTCCTTCCACCTATATATACCTACGTACCCCCAAACAATCAGATACGGAGCCAAAAACCTAATTCCAATGCCGCAACCTTCTGTACCCACGAGATCCCATCTTGGGGCCGGTTCCGGAGCTCCGCCGGAGGGGGCATCGATCACGGAGGGCTTCTACATCATCACCATAGCCCCTTCGATGAAGTGTGAGTAGTTTACCTCAGACCTTCGGGTCCATAGTTAGTAGCTAGATGGCTTCTTCTCTCTTTTTGGATCTCAATACAATGTTCCCCCCCTCTCTCGTGGAGATCTATTCGATGTAATCTTCTTTTGCGGTGTGTTTGTTGAGACCGATGAATTGTGGGTTTATGATCAAGATTATCTATGAACAGTATTTGAATCTTCTCTGAATTCTTTTATGTATGATTGGTTATCTTTGCAAGTCTCTTCGAAATATCAGTTTGGTTTGGCCTACTAGATTGATCTTTCTTGCAATGGGAGAAGTGCTTAGCTTTGGGTTCAATCTTGCGGTGTCCTTTCCCAGTGACAGTAGGGGCAGCAAGGCACGTATTGTATTGTTGCCATCGAGGATAACAAGATGGGTTTTTTTTTTATCATATTGCATGAATTTATCCCTCTACATCATGTCATCTTGCTTAAGGTGTTACTCTGTTTTTATGAACTTAATACTCTAGATGCACGATGGATAGCGGTCGATGAGTAGAGTAATAGTAGTAGATGCAGGGAGGAGTTGGTCTACTTGTCTCGGACGTGATGCCTATATACATGATCATAACTAGATATTCTCATAACTATGCTCAATTCTGTCAATTGCTCAACAGTAATTTGTTCACCCACCGTAAAATACTTATGCTCTCGAGAGAAGCCACTAGTGAAACCTATGGCCCCCGGGTCTATCTTCATCATATTAATCTTCCAATACTTAGTTATTTCCTTCGCTTTTTATTTTGCTTTTATTTTACTTTGCATCTTTATCACAAAAATACCAAAAATATTATCCTATCATATCTATCAGATCTCACTCTCGTAAGTGACCGTGTAGGGATTGACAAACCCTTATCGTGTTGGTTGCGAGGATTTATTTGTTTTGTGTAGGTGCGAGGGACTCGCGCGTAGCCTCCTACTGGATTGATACCTTGGTTCTCAAAAACTGAGGGAAATACTTACGCTACTTTGCTGCATCACCCTTTCCTCTTCAAGGAAAAACCAACGCAGTGCTCAAGAGGTAGCAAGAAGGATTTCTGGCGCCGTTGCCGGGGAGGTCTACGCAAAAGTAAAAATACCAGGTACCCATCACAATCCCTTATCTCCCGCATTACATTATTTGCCATTTGCCTCTCGTTTTCCTCTCCCCCACTTCACCCTTGCCGTTTTATTCGCCCCCTCTTTTCCGTTTGCCTCTTTTTGCCCGTCTCTTGTTTGCTCGTGTGTTGGATTGCTTGCTTGTCACGATGGCTCAAGATGATACCAAATTATGTGACTTTACCAATACCAACAATAATGATTTCCTTAGCACTCCAATTGCTCCTCTTACCGATACTGAATCTTGTGACATCAATGCTGCTTTGTTGAATCTTGTCATGAAAGATCAATTCGTCGGCCTTCCTAGTGAAGATGCCTCTACTCTTCTAAATAGCTTCGTTGATTTGTGTGAGATGCTATTTCCTTTTTCGCTTAGAGATCGTGCTAAAGCTTGGTTTTCGTCTTTGCCTAAAAATAGTATTGATTCTTGGAACAAGTGCAAAGATGCTTTTATCTCTAAGTATTTTCCTCCCGTTAAGATCATCTCTCTTAGAAACGATATTATGAATTTTAAGCAACTTGATCATGAACATGTTGCACAAGCTTGGGAGAGGATGAAATTAATGAGACGTAATTGCCCTACACATGGTTTGAATTTTTGGATGATTATACAATATTTTTATGCCGGTTTGAATTTTGCTTCTAGAAATCTTTTAGATTCGGCCGCGGGAGGCACTTCTATGGAAATCACTTTAGGAGAAGCTACTAAACTCCTAGATAATATTATGGTTAATTATTTCAATGGCACACTGAAAGATCTACTAATAAAAAGTGCATGCGATAGAAGAAATTAATGTTTTGAGTGGAAAGATGGATGAACTTATGAAATTATTTGCTACTAAGAGTGTTTCTTCTGATCCCAATGATATGCCTTTGTCTACTTTGGTTGAGAATAATAATGAATCTATGGATGTGAATTTTGTTTGTAGGAATAATTTTGGTAACAACGCGTATAGAGGAAACTCTAATCCTAGGCCTTATCCTAGTAATTCCTCTAATAATTATGGTAATTCCTACAACAACTCTTATGGAAATTTTAATAAGATGCCCTCTGAATTTGAGACTAGTGATAAAGAGTTTATGAATTCACAAAAGAATTTCAATGCTTTGCTTGAAGAGAAATTGCTTAAAGTTGGTGAATTGGCTAGGAACGTTGATAGAATTTCTCTTGATGTTGATTCTTTAAAGCTTAGATCTATTCCTCCTAAGCATGATATCAATGTGTCTCTCAAAGCCATGCGAATTTCCATTGATGAGTGCAAAGAAAGAACCGCTAGGATGCGTGCTAAGAAAGATTGCTTTATGAAAGCGTGTTCATCAAATTTTATGAAAATAAAGATGAAGATCTAAAAGTTATTGATGTGTGTTCTATTAAATACTTGTTTTGCAATATGAATCTTGATAATGATGATACTGAATATGATCCACCTCTACCTAGAAGGCGTTCCAAAAATTCGGAGTTTTAGATCTTGATGCTAAAATTGATAAAAGTGGGATTGAAGAAATCAAAACCGTAGATGTTAATAAACCCACTATTTTGGATTTCAAGGAATTTAATTATGATAATTGCTCTTTGATAGATTGTATTTCCTTGTTGCAATCCGTGGTAAATTCTCCTCATGCTTATAGTCAAAATAAAGCTTTTACCAAACATATCGTTGATGCTTTGATGCAATCTTGTGAAGAAAAACTTGAGTTGGAAGTTTCTATCCCTAGAAAACTTTATGATGAGTGGGAACCTACTATTAAAATTAAGATTAAGGATCATGAGTTCTATGCTTTATGTGATTTGGGTGCTAGTGTTTCCACTATTCCCAAAACTTTGTGCGATTTGCTAGATTTCCGTGATTTTGATGATTGCTCTCTAAACTTGCACCTTGCGGATTCCACTATTAAGAAACCTATGGGAAGAATTAATGATGTTCTTATTGTTGCAAATAGGAACTATGTGCCCGTAGATTTTATCGTTCTTGATATAGATTGCAATCCTTCATGTCCTATTATTCTTGGTAGACCTTTCCTTAGAACGATTGGTGCAATTATTGATATGAAGGAAGGGAATATTAGATTCCAATTTCCATTAAAGAAAGGCATGGAGCACTTCCCTAGGAACAGAATAAAATTACCATATGAATCTATCATGAGAGCCACTTATGGATTGCCTACCAAAGATGTCAATACCTAAGATCTATCCTTGCTTTTATGCCTAGCTTGGGGCGTTAAACGATAGCGCTTGTTGGGAGGCAACCCAATTTTATTTTTAGTTTTTTTTTTGCTTTTTTCTTATGTTTAGGAATAAATATTTGTTCTAGCCTCTGGTTAGATATGTTTTTATGTTTTAATTAGTGTTTGTGCCAAGTTAAACTTATGGGATCTTCTTGGATGATAGTTATTTGATCTTGCTGTAATTTCCAGAAACTTTCTGTTCACGAAAACAATTGTTAAAAATCACCAGAACGTGATAAAATACTGATTCCAATTGCTGCTGATCAATAAACAAATTGTCTAGGTCGTCCTATTTTGGGTGATTTTTTGGAGTTCAAGAAGTTTGCATTAGTTACAGATTACTACAGACTGTTCTGTTTTTGACAGATTCTGTTTTTCGTGTGTTGTTTGCTTATTTTGATGAATCTATGGCTAGTAAAATAGTTTATAAACCATAGGGAAGTTGGAATACAGTAGGTTTAACACCAATACAAATAAAGAATGAGTTCATTACAGTACCTTGATGTGGTCTTTTGTTTTCTTTCGCTAACGGAGCTCACGAGATTTTCTGTTGAGTTTTGTGTTGTGAAGTTTTCAAGTTTTGGGTGAAAGATTTTGATGGATTATGGAACAAGGAGTGGAAAGAGCCTAAGCTTGGGGATTCCCATGGCACCCCCAAGATAATCTAAGGACACCAAAAAGCCAAAGCTTGGGGATGCCCCAGAAGGCATCCCCTCTTTCGTCTACTTCCATCGGTAACTTTACTTGGAGCTATATTTTTATTCACCACATGATATGTGTTTTGCTTGGAGCGTCTTGTATGATTTGAGTCTTTGCTTTTTAGTTTACCACAATCATCCTTGCTGTACACACCTTTTGAGAGAGTCATATATGATTTGGAATTTGTTAGAATACTCTATGTGCTTCGCTTATATCTTTTGAGTTATATAGTTTTGCTCTAGTGCTTCACTTATATCTTTTAGAGCACGGTGGTGGATTTGTTTTATAGAAACTATTGATCTCTCATTCTTCACTTAGATTATTTTGAGAGTCTTAAATAGCATGGTAATTTGTTTAAATAATCCTAATATGCTAGGTATTCAAGAATAGTAAAAATTCTTATGAGTGTGTTGAATACTATGAGAAGTTTGATGCTTGATAATTGTTTTGAGATATAAAGATGGTGATATTAGAGTCATGCTAGTTGAGTAGTTGTGAATTTGAGAAATACTTGCGTTAAAGTTTGTGATTCCCGTAGCATGCACGTATGGTGAACCGTTATGTGATGAAGTCGGAGCATGATTTATTTATTGATTGTCTTCCTCATGAGTGGCGGTCGGGGACGAGCGATGGTCTTTTCCTACCAATCTATCCCCCTAGGAGCATGCACGTAATACTTTGCTTTGATAACTTGTAGATTTTTGCAATAAGTATATGAGTTCTTTATGACTAATGTTGAGTCCATGGATTATACGCACTCTTCTTCCTTCCACCATTGCTAGCCTCTCTAATACCGCGCACTTTTCGCCGGTATCATACACCCACCATAAATCTTCCTCAAAACAGCCACCATACCTCATATCATGGCATTTCCATAGCCATTCCGAGATATATTGCCATGCAACTCTCCACCGTTCCGTTTATTACGACACGCTCCATCATTGTCATATTGCTTTGCATGATCATGTAGTTGACATCGTATTTCTGGCAAAGCCACCATTCATAATTCTTTCATACATGTCACTCTTGATTCATTGCATATCCCGGTACACCGCCGGAGGCATTCATATAGAGTCATATTTTGTTCTAAGTATCGAGTTGTAACTGTTGAGTTGTAAGAAAATAAAAGTGTGATGATCTTCATTTTTAGAGCATTGTCCCAAGTGAGGAAAGGATGATGGAGACTATGATTCCCCCACAAGTCAGGATGAGACTCCGAACGAAAAATTAAAAAAATGAAAGAAAAAGAGAGAAGGGACAATGTTACTATCCTTTTACCACACTTGTGCTTCAAAGTAGCACCATGATCTTCATGATAGAGAGTCTCTCATTTTGTCACGTTCATATACTAGTGGGAATTTTTCATTATAGAACTTGGCTTGTATATTCCAATGATTGGCTTACTCAAAATGCCCTAGGTCTTCGTGAGCAAGCGAGTTGGTTGCACACCCACTTAGTTTATTTTGTTGAGCTTTCATATACTTATAGCTCTAGTGCATCTGTTGCATGGCAATCCCTACTCACTCACATTGATATCTATTGATGGGCATCTCCATAGGCCGTTGATACGCCTAGTTGATGTGAGACTATCTTCTCCCTTTTTGTCTTCTCCACAACCACCATTCTATTCCACATATAGTGCTATGTCCATGGCTCACGCTCATGTATTGCATGAAGATTGAAAAAGTTTGAGAATGTCAAAAGTATGAAACAATTGCTTGGCTTGTCATCGGGGTTGTGCATGATTTAAATACTTTGTGTGGTGAAGATAGAGCATAGCAAGACTATATGAATTTGTAGGGATAACTTTGTTTGGCCATGTTATTTTGAGAAGACATAATTGCTTTGTTAGTATGCTTGAAGTATTACTATTTTTATGTCAATATTAAACTTTTGTCTTGAATCTTTCGGATCTGAATATTCATACCACAATTAAGAAGAATTACATTGAAATTATGCCAAGTAGCACTCCGCATCAAAAATTCTGTTTTTATCATTTACCTACTCGAGGACGAGCATGAATTAAGCTTGGGGATGCTTGATACGTCTTCAACGTATCTATAATTTTTGATTGCTCCATGCTATATTATCTACTGTTTTGGACATTATTGGGCTTTATTATTCACTTTTATATTATTTTTGGGACTAAACTATTAACCGGAGCCCAGCCCAGAATTGCTGTTTTTTGCCTATTTCAGAGTTTCGCAGAAAAGGAATATCAAACGGAGTCCAAATGGAATGAAACCTTCGGGAACGTGATTTTTAGGAAGAATATGATCCAGGAGACTTGGACCCTACGTCAAGAAACAAAGGAGGAGGCCACGAGGTAGGGGGGCGCGCCTACCCCCAGGTTGCGCCCTCCACCCTCGTGGGCTCCCTGTTGCTCCACCGACGTACTCCTTCCTCCTATATATACCTACGTACCCCCAAACGATTAGATACGGAGCCAAAAACCTAATTCCACCGCTGCAACCTTCTGTACCCACGAGATCCCATCTTGGGGCCTGTTCCGGAGCTCCGCCAGAGGCGGCATCGATCACGGAGGGCTTCTACATCATCACCATAGCCCCTCCGATGAAGTGTGAGTAGTTTACCTCGGACCTTCGGGTCCATACTTAGTAGCTAGATGGCTTCTTCTCTCTTTTTGGATCTCAATACAATGTTCTCCCCCTCTCTCATGGAGATCTATTCGATGTAATCTTCTTTTGCGGTGTGTTTGTTGAGAACGATGAATTGTGGGTTTATGATCAAGATTATCTATGAACAACATTTGAATCTTCTCTGAATTCTTTTATGTATGATTGGTTATCTATGCAAGTCTCTTAGAATTATCAGTTTGGTTTGTCCTACTAGATTAATCTTTCTTGCAATGGGAGAAGTGCTTAGCTTTGGGTTCAATCTTGCGGTGTCCTTTCCCAGTGACAGTAGGGGCAGCAAGGCACGTATTGTATTGTTGCCATAGAGGATAACAAGATGGTTTTTTTTATTATATTGCATGAATTTATCCCTCTACATCATGTCATCTTGCTTAAGGCATTACTCTGTTTTTATGAACTTGATACTCTAGATGCATGCTGGATAGCGGTCGATGAGTGGAGTAATAGTAGTAGATGCAGGCAGGAGTCGGTCTACTTGTCTCGGACGTGATGCCTATATACATGATCATACCTAGATATTCTCATAACTATGCTCAATTCTGTCAATTGCTCAACAGTAATTTGTTCACCCACCGTAAAATACTTATGCTCTCGAGAAAAGCCACTAGTGAAACCTATTGTCCCCGGGTCTATCTTCATCATATTAATCTTCCAATACTTAGTTATTTCCTTTGCTTTTTATTTTGCTTTTATTTTACTTTGCATCTTTATCACAAAAATACCAAAAATATTATCCTATCATATCTATCAGATCTCACTCTCGTAAGTGACCGTGTAGGGATTGACAACCCCTTATCGCGTTGGTTGTGAGGATTTATTTGTTTTTTGTAGGTGCGAGGGACTCGCGCATAGCCTCCTACTGGATTGATACCTTGGTTCTCAAAAACTGAGGGAAATACTTACGCTACTTTGCTGCATCACCCTTTCCTCTTCAAGGGAAAACCAACGCAGTGCTCAAGAGGTAGCAATAGCTGCTTCAATAAAAAGCATGATTGCAATGATTTTACAATAAACTCTCTTGATGTCAATTGTGCTAATAATATGCAAAACCCTAAGCCTGGGGATGCTAGTTTTGCTATGTCTACTACTTGTTGCAATGATCGTGATTGGGGTGATTCTTCTTATGATCTTGAAAATTTATTTAAGCCCCATGATGAATATGAGATTGATAATAGTGTTTGCAATATTATTGAAAGTGGGTTTGGAAGAGTGTCTACTTTAGATCCCACATATTTGGAGAATGTTCAATCTTATGAAATTTTTGATAAAAGTCGGTTTGGAGAGGTCATGACTTTCGTTAATGATAATCCCACTATTTTGGAAGAGTGTCAACTTCGCATGCATGTGGATCGTGTTGATAATATGTTAGGTGATAGCTATTTTGTTGAATTTTCCTATGATCCTACATGTAATTATTATGAGAGAGGAAAATATGGTTGTAGAAATTTTCATCTTACTAAATTACCTCTCGTCATGTTGAGATTGCTATCGTCTCTTTCTTCTTCCTTGCATATGCTAATTTTTGCTTGCTATGATAATTTGTTTGCTTATAAAATGCCTATGCATAGGAATTATGTTAGAGTTAGGTGTGTTTAACACGTGCTCTATGATGCTCTCTTTGTGCTTTAATTCCTATCTTTTATGTGAGCATCATCGAAATCTCAATGCCTAGCTAAAAAGGCTTTAAAGAAAAGCGCTTGTTGGGAGACAACCCAATATTTTTCCTTGCTGTTATTCAATAAATAATTCATCTAGCCTCTGGTTAGATGTGGTTTTGTGTTTTAATTAGTGTTTGTGCCAAGTAAAACCGTTAGGATAACCTACGGTGATAGTTATTTGATCTTGCTGTAAAAAAACAGAAACTTTGTGCGCACGAGATTAGTTTTCATAAATCACAGAAACGTGCTTTTCAGTTAATTCTTTTTTAAGTAGATCAATAAACAAATTATCTTGGACTTCCTAATTTGGTAGAGTTTTTTAGGATCCAGAAGTTTGCGTTTGATACAGATTGCTACCGATTGTTCTGTTTTTGACAGATTCTGTTTTTCGTGTGTTGTTTGCCTAGTAAAAGAGTTTATAAACCATAGAGAAGTTGGAATACAGTAGGTTTAACACCAATATAAATAAATAATTAGTTCAATACAGAACCTTAAAGCGGTGGTTTGTTTTATTTCGCTGACGGAGCTTATTAGATTTTCTGTTGCGTTTTGTGTTGTGAAGTTTTCAAGTTTTGGGTAAAGATTTGATGGATTATGGAACAAAGAGTGGAAAGAGCCTAAGATTGGGGATGCCCAAGGCACCCCAAGGTAAAATTCAAGGACAACCAAAAGCCTAAGCTTGGGGATGCCCCGGAAGGCACCCCCGCTTTCGTCTTCGTCTATCGGTAACTTTACTTGGAGCTATATTTTATTCACCACATGATATGTGTTTTGCTTGGAGCGTCTTGTATGATTTGAGTCTTTGCTTTTTAGTTTACCACAATCATCCTTGCTGTACACACCTTTTGAGAGAGACACACATGATTCAGAATTTATTAGAATACTCTATGTGCTTCACTTATATCTTTTGAGCTATATAGTTTTTGCACTAGTGCTTCACTTATATCTTTTAGAGCACGGTGGTGGTTTTATTTTAGAAATTATTGTTCTCTGATGATTCACTTATATTATTTTGAGAGTCTTCTAGAACAGCATGGTATTTTGCTTTGGTTGAAATTAGTCCTATAAAGTGCATTGAATACTATGAGAAGTTTGATACTTGATGATTGTTTTGAGATATGGAGATAGTGATATTAAAGTTGTGCTACTTGAGTAATTGTGAAATTGAGAAATACTTGTATTGAAGTTTGCAAGTCCTGTAGCATGCACGTATGGTAACCGTTGTGTAACAAATTTGAAACATGAGGTGTTCTTTGAGTGTCATCCTTTGTGTAGAGGTCTGGGGCGCGCGATGGTTAACTCCTACCAACCTCCCCCCTAGGAGCATGCGTGTAGTGCTTGATTTTTGATGACTTGTAGATTTTTGCAATAAGTATGTGAGTTCTTTATGACTAATGTTGTGTCCATGGATTATACGCACTCTCACCCTTCCATCATTGCTAGCCTCTTCGGTACCATGCATTGCCCTTTCTCACCTTGAGAGTTGGTGCAAATTTTGCCGGTGCATCCAAACCCCGTGATATGATACGCTCTATCACACATAAACCTCCTTATATCTTCCTCAAAACAGCCACCATACCTACATATCATGGCATTTCCATAGTCATTCCGAGATATATTGCCATGCAACTTTCCACCATTCCGTTTATTATGACACGCTTCATCATTGTCATATTGCCATGCATGATCATGTAGTTGAGATCGTATTTGTGGCAAAGCCACCATGCATGTTATTTCATACATGTCACTCTTGATTCATTGTCCATCCCGGTACACCCCCTGAGGCATTCATATAGAGTCATATTTTGTTCTAGTATCGAGTTGTAATCATTGAGTTGTAAAAAAATAGAAGTTTGATGATCATCATTCATAGAGCATTGTCCCAATAAGAAAAAGAGAAAGAGAAAGGCCAAATAAAAAAAAGAGGCCCAAAAAAGGAAAAGAAATAAAAAAGGCGACAATGCTACTATCTCTTTTTCCACACTTGTGCTTCAAAGTAGCACCATGATCTTTATGATAGAGAGTCTCTTGATTTGTCACTTTCATATACTAGTGGGAATTTTTCATTATAGAACTTGGCTTGTATATTCCAACAATGGGCTTCCTCAAATGCCCTAGCTCTTCGTGAGCAAGCAAGTTGGATGCACACCCACTTAGTTTCATTTGTTGAGCTTTCATACATTTATAGCTCTAGTGCATCCCTTGCATGGCAATCCCTTGTAGGAGATATGCCCTAGAGGCAATAATAAATGATATTATTTATCTCCGAGTTCATAATTATGTTTATGTTCCATGCTATAACTGCAATGATTCTCGAGTCTGCAATATCCACGAGGCTTGGAGGAAGACTCATATGCACGTGTGGAATAATAAACGGTAAGAAGTATTCCTAGTCTGGCCTCTAAGACTAGCTCAAGTGTTGCATGATGATTCTGTTTTCCTGATCATGGGCATGTCTATGCCAGCAACTTTGAGGGCACAATGTTAAGAGAACATATGTGTTGAATCGACCCGGATTGATGTTATGCTATGAGATTCATTCGTCACAAGTTTATTGGTACATAACACAGAGATGGTTAACGTTTGCATGATTCCTTAGACCATGAGAGTATCGAGTTTCTTCATGCTTGCTTCATGAACTTTGGGGTTTGTTAAACGTCATCCGTAAATGGGTGGCTATTACGGCGGCTTACGGGTTCATGGAAAAGTGTGTCAAGTAACTTGATAGCTCAAGATTGGGATTTGCTCCTCCGACGATGGAGAGATATCTCTGGGCCCTCTCGGTGTTACGATATCCATCATCGTCTGGCCAGAGACTTTGTAATTTGATCACGGGGATGCCGGAACACGATAACGAGAAAAGAGAACAATACCGGTAACGAGGTAACTAGCATAGTGGACAAGTTGTTGATCCACGGGAATGCCAACATGTCTCACCTCGGGTATTTGTAACATATCGCGAAGCAACAGGAATAGCACACGGCAACTGGAGGTTCACTCGAATATTTATTCGTGTGGGTATAGGGGTCAATATGGGTGTCCACGGCTCCGATGTTGATCATTGATCGGAAGGGGTTCCGGGTCATGTCTATACTTCACCAAACCTATAGGGTCACACGCTTAAGGGTCATCTATCTGCTGAATACTAGACAGGGAGTCTGAGAGAAAATCACCGAAAAAGTTTCGGACACCGAAAAGTTTCGGACAGCGGAATCGTACCGCAGAGAGAGGTCATCGGATAAGTTTCGATGATACCGAAAAGTTGTTTCGGGATACACCATTAAGTCAAATTGGTTTCGGCACATGCCTGATAATTCTTGGAGGATGCCAGAATCATTCTGGAAGCTTTTTGGAATTTTCTGAGATAAAAACCGGAAATGTTCCGGAGCTGCCGGAGCCACTTCAGATGCGTTTCGCAGATGAAAATCACTAAAACCGGAATTGTTTCGGAACGCGTTGAAAATCATTTTAGTGGGTACTGGAAATTTTCTTAGCCCACATAAATATTTTCAGTTCGATCACACGCTGAAAAATGTCGTCGTGAATAGTGAAAATCAGCTTTATGGTTACTTTATGGAAAGCCACCTTTTGGGACATTGCTCCAAAAGATCTTGGGGATGACATGGATGGATAGGAGCCATTTTTTGGGCCCCTCATGGGGATGTGGCCGGCCACATGGGGTATCCCCCCTTGGGGACCCTCTTGTTCCTTGGTTTCACTCCTAGGTCCTTGTGGAAGGACTTCATTCATGTGCATTTTGGGTTTTTTGTGAAACTACCCTACCCCCTTGGGATTTCCTATAAATAGAGGTGGAGGGGCAGCCCTCCACACTCATCCCTTGCTCTCATACACATACCATGCATTATCTGGCTTCTTCTCTCCCTCCCACGAAAAGAGTTTCGTAGAGGCGTAAGGCTGTCTGGGTTCCGGCAGGAACTAGTTCTGGACGGCGAAGCCCTGCCGGATAGATGACACCGTATGTGTGCAACTCTGTAGAGAGATCGTAGTTTCGGTCTTAGTTCGTGAGTGCCTCCCGAAGGGCTGTTCGAGTGACCGTTCGAGTTTCGAAGGTCCTCCTGAAGGGCTGTCTGAGTGACCGTTCGAGTTTCGAAGGTCCTCCCGAAGGGCTGTCCGCGACACCGTCCGGGGGGCTGTTCGACCGCCTCCCGGAGGGCTGTCTGAGAAGCAGATGAGGGTATACATCCTCGCGGCTGGGAGGTTGTAAATCCTAGCTGCGGGGATCTACACCGCCGATCGTCATCGACTCTACTTCCCGCCGCGCTACGAGTCGGTAACGAAAAAGATCAAACCTTGTCTGCAGTCTCCATAGTGGTCCTGGGCTGGTGCGTAGGTCGGAAATTTTTTGTTTTCTGCTGCGTTACCCTACAGTGGCATCAAGAGCCGTGCTATGCGTAGATGCAGGTTTCGATCTAGAATACATGGAGATGTATGGGTATTGCATAATATAATTAGGTAGTAGATGAGATCTATTGCTGAAAATTATTTATGCGGGTGACAGATGAAATCTGTTACCCGAGGTTCTTATTGCTTCCCTAGAATTTGCGTTTGCTCAATCTCGAGACAGCATGGTGGAATTTGACAAAGTTCTGGCAATCCATGATCCTGATTGATCATGGAAGTGCTATCAGTTCTTTGGGTTCTGCCGTAGTTAAAAGAAAGATGAAATTCGCAGATGAAAGGGCATTGCAGATATGATCTGCACGGGGGTCATGCGTATGACGAAGTTTAGTATGGGGCTCGAGATTTAATTATCCTGTGTTTCATACACCCCGAGATGTTAATCTAGCAACCTGAATAATCATACTTGATGATAAAATGTTGGTAGCTGCGGTTTAAGTCAAAACCTTAGAAGCCACGTAAAATAAATTTTGCATAAACCGATTAGAGGCGTCTAACTTGGTTTTGCAGGATGTGCATGTGATGTGGTATAGCAGTGCTCATACTAATTCGATTATGTATGAGATGACTATATGATGTAATTTGATTAACATGACCTGCGTGTCATGATTCGGCATGATGGCTGGAGCCATATGATTGCACTTTAATGACCTGCGTGTCAACCTTGTTGTAATGCATTATTTTGTTAGCTATAGAGATAGCAATATTATCTGGTGCATCGACAAGGTGGTGGCAATCTTCGCGAAGGTGAACACCGACGCGAATGCCGAAGATGAAGAAATGAAATACTTCTCTGCCAGAAAGGGCTATACCATATCATGCTATTATGAATTGCCTGAGATGTTTATCCCTTATGATGCACCCTTCTTGATTGCGCGGTAGTCGCTTTTTATTAGGGTGATCTCTGACAAAAATACCAAGTAGTTAGTGTTCTCCCAAGTGTAGCACCGTCACGGCACCTATCTTTTCGGGGTGCGCCGTGTCACACGGGTACGAACGATTAGAGAAGTGTGAGGCGGGTGAGTTGAGACCTCGCAGTGAGATCACTTGGTTGTCTTGACGTTCTGGCATGACCATCATGAGCTCGGAACACACGCATCGAAAGATGAACAAGAGTCACATAGGGATGTGATTGGCAAGTTGGCCTACCGGTTGAGATTTTTCGTCATCAGTGGTGTTACACCAATGGCGAACAATTGAAATGTGGGTCTTGTATCACTCACAATCAATTTTTGAGAGATATTGATTTGAGTGGGAGCGCACTGTTGAATTAACATGTTTAATTCTCAATGCAATTAATTTTGAACACTGTCTAAGTGTGGTTTGCATAATAGTTATAGAATAATGGCTCGCATTTCCACCTTCCCTATTAAAATTGAATAGCTGTTAAATATCTGGTTAAAACTTTACGATTGGTAACGTAATAAGAGGATTGTCCTCAAAAGTGCCGAGAAGGACTTTGTCCTATCGCATGCTTTCCGTATCCTCCCGCTGATGCTATGGATCATGTGACTCTCGTCCTTCGATCCAAAAGCTAGAATTCTGTTACGGTCAAGTGGAATATGTTTGCTTCCATGAAACCCAAACTTTGAAAGTTGGGATAGTTATATGATATTCATGGAACTGAAAATTATTTTCAGATACAAACAAAGCAATGTTTGTTTGCAAGTATTAGTAAAAGTGTTTACTATGCATTTGACTGTTGAGAAAGGGATCCAGAAGAACGCCTGTCATATAATGAAAGGTGAATAAAACAACAACTTAAAGAGAAAGGAAGTGTCCAAAGGGTGTTAGTATGACTTACACGCCTAGGAAGTCCGGGGCTAATGCCACTCTTAAGTTGGGTGCTTCTTCTGAGAGTAGGAGAAATACTAAAAGTTAAACTGCTAGAAGTATAAAGGCAAAAGGAAAGAAGACTGGAATATCCAGCTCATGTATGAATGTCATACAAGTTTTTGATGTATAGAAGGCTGGTCAAAGATATAGTTCTTGCGAATTATGGTTAAACATGTTAATCACTAATTCTTGGGTATTGTGAGTTCATCACAAAAATGCCCGCTCGATTGCATTCTGTTGCAACTCGATGTAAGAACTACTATGGCCTGAAAGACTAGCTAGAAATGAGGTTAAGGTATACACAGGGACATAGTAAATGTTACTATACCTTCCATCAGTGTATTGCCATCTGTATTTATTTTCATAATTCATTTAGAGTTTTACAAACTCTATCCCATTGCATAAGGCATCTTTCAAGAAGGTTGTTCATAAGCGAACTTTTTATGTTCGATGTTATGAATAACACAAGGGCCATACTTTCATTATGAATGAGATGTATGTTATGAATATTTATAATAATACAATACCTCTGGGTTTACTTTTCATAATTCATTTTAGAGTTTCATACACTCTAGCCCATTGCACAATGTTTGTTGCAAAAAAAAAGGTTGTTCATAAAAACAACAATTGTTGTTAAGTATTATGAATAACATAAGGGCCATACTTCCATCATCGATGGGACGTATGTTATGAATATTGAGGGTAATATGATACATCCATAACAATGACGCTAAATGTCGCAAGACTAAAAGAATACCACACAAGTGTGGCACTACATTTGGTCACATTGGAGAAACCCGCATGGAAAGTTCCATTATGATGGATTTTGAAGTCTTTTTGATTTTGAATCATCTGACACTTGCAACTTTCCTCCGAAAAGTGAAGTGACTAAAATATCGTTCACAGGCCATAAGGAACGAACAAAAAACTTATTAGTGATCATACATTTGATGTGTGTAGTCCGATAAGTGTTGTTAGTGGTGGATTTATTTATCTTCAGAAATGACTCAAGTAGATATTTGGATATTTACTTGATGAGACGTAAGTCTGGATCTTTTGAAATCATTCGAAAGGTTCTCAAAAATGAAGTAGAAGTTATTGTAACAAGAAAATTATGTTTCTGCAATTTGATTGCACAAAGGAATATTTGAGTTACATGTTTAGCGAATGTCTGATGAGTTGTGAAAGGGGTTTCATAAACTTGCACCTCCCGGAACACCACTGCAAGTGGAAAGTCCGTGGAGATGTAATCAAACCATTTATGACATGGTAAGGTCAAAGATGACATAAATAAATTTGCCATTATCCCTTTTAAAGTGATGCTTTAGAGACTGCGGCTTTTACACTGAAAAGAGCTACATCGGGTCTGTTGAAATGAAGCCATGGTATGGTACGCCCAACCATGTTATATCTTTTCTTAACATTTGGAATATGGGGCTTGTGTAAAAGGTTACAAACCTATTCCAAATCAGACAAGTGCTACTTTGTAGGTTATACCAAAATGTTGGGTATTCCTCCCTCACTATACCGAGGCAAATAGTTTTGCCGCGAAACGGTGTGCTTTTAAAGAGAATGGTTCTTTCTAAAAGGTGAGTGGGAGAATAGTGCAACTCGACAAGATAAACAGTATCTTCATCAGATCAAAGGAAAGAGACCTTGGAAGAAATTCCAGAGTTTCCTACTGCGTCTGATACAGAAGTCTCTACAATAAAATGTATGAACTTCGGTCGAACTTGCAGCTGAACCACGTAGGCAAGGCTCGTGCAAACCTGTCAAGTGCGCAAACGAGATATTGTTGTTAGACAACATTATACCTACGATACACAAGGAAGCGTTGATGAGCCCTGACTCCGGAATTGGCTAAATGCCAATACAACCTGAGTTAGTTTCCATATAAGTGATTCAAGATTAAAACCTTGATACACCTTTCGGAAGACTTAGAGTCTAACGAATATTTATGGAACTTAAAACTGATACGGATAAAATGTTTTATCCATAAAGCTCGACTTGTTGAAATAACAAGTTCAAGAGTTGACTACGATGAGGTTGTTTTCATCGTAGCGATGCTTAAAGTCGGTTCGGGTTGAACTAGCAATTAATACATATTTCAATCATGAGATATGAAACATGGATGATAAAAGGATTTCCATCTGATGGAAATGAAATCTAGGACTTGTATATGATACAGTCCAAAGTAATTTGTCGATCCAGAGGATGCTAGTAGGTATGCAAACTTCAGAGTTCCAGCAATGGACAGAAGAGAGCAAAATGGAGTTGGAATCTTCTTGTTTTGATGAAATGGTCAAAGGGGTTTTGACTTCATCAATGGGTAACGAAGATGCTTGTAAATCAAGAAAGTAAGTGGGAGCGTAATAATATTTCTAAAAACCTTATGTGCTTGGCACATTGGTAATTGGAAATAAATTTCTTGACACAAATTAGGACTTCATTTGAAAATAGTTTTTCGATGAAGTGCTTAGGCTAAATAGCCTCAATATTAGGCATGATGATCTATGGAGATAGATTTACCTAATGGGGCTAAGCAATGAATACATATTGAGAAGATGCTAAAACCTTTTAGCATTTAAAACGCCAAGGAATGATTCTTGCCAAAGTCACATGGAAAGAGTTTTTGCAAGACTCGGTGTCCCAAAACACTGATGAGTAAAATACATGATGCAGATTCCACACACTTTTGTGTTTGGATTAATCATGTATTCCATGGTATGTAAAACAACCAGATATGTCCGATACTCCCAAGGTGTTGCGAGTATGGATACCAAAGTGATCAACTTACTGATCATGGGACAACAGTGAAAGATGTCACAGAGTACTAGAGTAAGTACTGATGACATGGTTTTCTCGCAAGCAGAGATCATGAAGAGTTCGTTGTAAAATGTTACATCAATAGAGTCTTCATTTTTTCTCCATGCAATATTCGATTTAAATTAAGGGTTTTGTGTAACACACAATGTGGTGGCACAGTTAGTTGGAATTTGTTCAAACTAGTTACTGTGGCGAATTCTATAACAAGGGCTAAGTATGTTGACGCTTTAGAAGCGACAAAGAAGATGTTGAATCATATAGTTCATTCATGAACTTAGTATAGTTCCAAGATGGCTTTTGACAATGGGACACTACTGCAGGTAGTTGCTCCATAACTCAGTCTGAGGAATCCAGGTTCGACCTGTGATTCACATACATACAAAGCCAAGTCCACACAAAATATGAATTTTGTGAAAACGTGAAAACGCGAGGACATGCAAAGATACACACGGAACTGAAGTCGTCAGATCCGTTGGACATCAGACTATACCACAAGCGAAGCATATTTACACCGGTGTGCCACAGGTGTGAAGTGCATTAGCATAAGCGAGATTATTGACTCTAGTGCAAGTGGGAGTCTGTAGGAGATATGCCCTAGAGGCAATAATAAATGATATTATTTATCTCCGAGTTCATAATTATGTTTATGTTCCATGCTATAACTGCAATGATTCCCGAGTCTGTAATATCCACGAGGCTCGGAGGAAGACTCATATGCACGTGTGGAATAATAAACGGTAAGAAGTATTCCTAGTCTGGCCTCTAAGACTAGCTCAAGTGTTGCATGATGATTCTGTTTTCCTGGTCATGGGCATGTCTATGCCAGCAACTTTGAGGGCACAATGTTAAGAGAACATATGTGTTGAATCGACCCGGATTGATGTTATGCTATGAGATTCATTCATCACAAGTTTATTGGTACATAACACAGAGATGGTTAACGTTTGCATGATTCCTTAGACCATGAGAGTATCGAGTTTCTTCATGCTTGCTTCATGAACTTTGGGGTTTGTTAAACGTCATCCGTAAATGGGTGGCTATTACGAAGGCTTACGGGTTCATGGAAAAGTGTGTCAAGTAACTTGATAGCTCAAGATTGGGATTTGCTCCTCCGACGATGGAGATATATCTCTGGGCCCTCTCGGTGTTACGGTATCCATCATCGTCTGGCCAGACACTTTGTGATTTGATCACGGGGATGCCGGAACACGATAACGAGAAAAGAGAACAATACCGGTAACGAGGTAACTAGCATAGTGGACAAGTTGTTGATCCACGGGAATGCCAACATGTCTCACCTCGGGTATTTGTAACATATCGCAAAGCAACAGGAATAGCACACGGCAACTGGAGGTTCACTCGAATATTTATTCGTGTGGGTATAGGGGACAATATGGGTGTCCACGGCTCCGATGTTGATCATTGATCGGAAGGGGTTCCGGGTCATGTCTATACTTCACCGAACCTATAGGGTCACACGCTTAAGGGTCATCTATCTGCTGAATACTAGACAGGGAGTCTGAGAGAAAATCACCAAAAAAGTTTCGGACACCGAAAAGTTTCGGACAGCGGAATCGTACCGCAGAGAGAGGTCATCGGATAAGTTTCGATGATACCGAAAAGTTGTTTCGGGATACACCATTAAGTCAAATTGGTTTCGGCACATGCCTGATAATTCTTGGAGGATGCCAGAATCATTCTGGAAGCTTTTTGGAATTTTCTGAGATAAAAACCGGAAATGTTCCGGAGCTACCGGAGCCACTTCAGATGCGTTTCGCAGATGAAAATCACTAAAACCAGAATTGTTTCGGAACGCGTTGAAAATCATTTTAGTGGGTACTGGAAATGTTCTTAGCCCACATAAATATTTTCAGTTCGATCAGATGCTGAAAAATGTCGTCGTGAATAGTGAAAATCAGCTTTATGGTTTCTTTATGGAAAGCCACCTTTTGGGGCTTTGCTCCAAAAGATCTTGGGGATGACATGGATGGATAGGAGCCATTTTTTGGGCCCCTCATGGGGGTGTGGCCGGCCACATGGGGTATCCCCCCTTGGGGACCCTCTTGTTCCTTGGTTTCACTCCTAGGTCCTTGTGGAAGGACTTCATTCATGTGCATTTTGGGTTTTTTGTGAAACTACCCTACCCCCTTGGGATTTCCTATAAATAGAGGTGGAGGGGCAGACCTCCACACTCATCCCTTGCTCTCATACACATGCCATGCGTTATCTGGCTTCTTCTCTCCCTCCCACGAAAAGAGTTTCGCAGAGCCGTAAGGTTGTCTGGGTTCCGGCAGGAACTAGTTCTAGGGCGAAGCCCTGCCGGATAGATGACACCGTATGTGTGCAACTCTGTAGAGAGATCGTAGTTTCGGTCTTAGTTCGTGAGTGCCTCCCAAAGGGCTGTCCGTGTGACCGTTCGAGTTTCGAAGGTCCTCCCGAAGGGCTGTCCGAGTGACCGTTCGAGTTTTGAAGGTCCTCCCAAAGGGCTGTCCGCGACACCGTCCGGGGGGCTGTTCGACCGCCTCCCGGAGGGCTGTCTGAGAAGCAGATGAGGGTATACATCCTCGCAGTTGGGAGGTTGTAAATCCTAGCTGCGGGGATCTACACCGCCGATCGTCATCGACTCTACTTCCCGCTGCGCTACGAGTCGGTAACGAAAAAGATCAAACCTTGTATGCAGTCTCCATAGTGGTCCTGGGCTGGTGCATAGGTCGGAAATTTTTGTTTTCTGCTGCGTTACCCTACATCCCTACTCCTTGCGTTGACATCAATTGATGGGCATCTCCATAGCCCGTTGATTAGCCGCGTCAACGTGGGACTTTCTCCTTTTTGGTCTTCTCCAAACAACCCCCATTATCATATTCTATTCCACCCATAGTGCTATGTCCATGTCTCACGCTCATGTATTGCATGAAGGTAGAAAAAGTTTGAAAATTCTTAAGTATGAAACAATTGCTTGGCTGAAACCGAGGTTGTGCATGATTTGAATATTTTGTGTGACGAAGATGGGACATAGCCAAACTATATGATTTTGTAGGGATGAACTTACTTTGGCCATGTTATTTTGAGAAGATATAATTGCTTAGTTAGTATGCTTGAAGTATTATTATTTTTATGTCAATATTAAAGTTTTATCTTGAATCTTTCGGGTCGGAACATTCATGCCACAATAAAGAAAGTTACATTGAGAAATATGCTAAGTAGCATTCCACATCAAAAATTCTGTTTTTATCATTTACCTACTCGAGGACGAGCAGGAAGTAAGCTTGGGGATGCTTGATACGTCTCCAACGTATCTATAATTTTTGATTGTTCCATGCTATTATATTATCTGATTTGGATGTTCAATGGGCTTTATCATACACTTTTATATTATTTTTGGGACTAACCTATTAACCGGAGCCCAACCCAAATTGTTGTTTTTTTTGGCAATTTCAGTGTTCCGCAGAAAAGGAATATCAAACGGAGTCCAAACGGAATGAAACCTTCGGGAACGTGATTTTCGGAACAAACGTGATCCAGAGGACTTGGAGTGGACGTCAAGCAATCAACGAGCAGACCACAAGGTAGGAAGGCGCGCCTGCCCCTTGGGCGCGCCCCCACCCTCGTGGGCCCCTCGTAGCTCCACCGACCTACTTCTTCCTCCTATATATACCTATGTACCCCAAAAACATCCAAGAGCACCACGTAACCCTATTTCCACGGCCGCAACCTTCTGTACCCGTGAGATCCCATCTTGGGGCCTTTTCCGGCGCTCCGCCGGAGCGGGCATTGATCACTGAGGGCTTCTACATCAACACCATAGCCTCGTCGATGATGTGTGAGTAGTTTACCTCAGACCTTCGGGTCGATAGTTATTAGCTAGATGGATTCTTCTCTCTCTTCTGATCTCAATACAAAGTTCTCCTCGATCTTCTTGGAGATCTATTCGATGTAATCTTCTTTTGCGTTGTGTTTGTCGAGATCCGATGAATTGTGGGTTTATGATCAAGATTATCTATGAACAATATTTGAATCTCCTCTGAATTCTTTTATGTATGATTGGTTATCTTTGCAAGTCTCTTCGAATTATCAGTTTGGTTTGCCCTACTAGATTGATCTTTCTTGCAATGGGAGAAGTGCTTAGTTTTGGGTTCAATCTTGCGGTGCTCGATCCCAGTGACAGTAGGGGAAACGACACGTATTGTATTGTTGCCATCGAGGATAAAAAGATGGGTTTTATATCATATTGCTTGATTTTATCCCTCTACATCATGTCATCTTGCCCAATGCGTTACTCTGTTCTTATGAACTTAATACTCTAGATGCATGCTAGATAGCGGTCGATGTGTGGAGTAATAGTAGTAGATGCAGGCAGGAGTCGGTCTACTTGTCACGGACGTGATTCCTATATACATGATCATACCTAGATACTCTCATAACTATGCTCAATTCTATCAATTGCTCGACAGTAATTTGATCACCCACCGTAATACTTATGCTATCTTGAGAGAAGCCACTAGTGAAACCTATGGCCCCCGGGTCTATTTTCCATCATATTAATCTTTCATCAACTTTCTATTTCCATTACCATTTATTTTTCAACCTTTACTTTTCAATCTATACAACAAAAATACCAAAAATATTATCTTATCATCTCTATCAGATATCACTGTTGCAAGTGGCCGTGAAGGGATTGACAACCACTTTATTGCGTTGGTTACAAGGTTCTTATTTGTTTGTGTAGGTACGAGGGACTTGAGCGTGGCCTCCTACTGGATTGATACCTAGGTTCTCAAAACTGAGGCAAATACTTACGATACTTTGCTGCATCACCCTTTCCTCTTCAAGGGAAAACCAACGCTGTGCTCAAGAGGTAGCAAGAAGGATTTCTGGCGCCGTTGCTGGGGAGTCTACGCACAAGTTAAGACATACCAAGTACCCATCACAAACTCTTATCCCTCGCATTACATTATTTTCCATTTGCCTCTCGTTTTCCTCTCCCCCACTTCACCCTTGCCGTTTTATTCGCCCTTCTTCTGTTCGTCTTTTTCGTTTGCTTTGATGTCTTACTTGGCTCATTTGCTCATTTGTTTGAAATAGTTGTTTATTTATTGCTAAACAGAGAACCTAAGATCTATGGATCCTCATCCGCTTGCTAATCTTTTTAAGAGATCCAATTATGATGAACCAATAGCTAGTGAGTTTTGTGCACTAGATTATCTTTATGAAGTTTTACTTGAAATTCGTGAATCTTTAAATTGTGATGAAGAAATTTATGAAGAGATTCACGATAGCTCCTTGAATAAAAAGCATGATTGCAATGATTTTACCATAAATTCTCTTGATGTCAATTGTTCTAATAATATGCAAAACCCTAAGCTTGGGTATGCTAGTTTTGCTATGTCTACTACTTGTTGCAATGATCACGATTGGGGTGATTCTTCTTATGGTCTTGAAAATTTATTTAAGCCCCATGATGAATATGAGATTGATAATAGTGTTTGCAATATTATTGAAAGTGGGTTTGGCAGAGTGTCTACTTTAGATCCCACATATTTTGAGAATGTTCAATCTTATGAAATTTTTGATAAAAGTGGGTTTGGAGAGGTCATGACTTTAGTTAATGATAATCCCACTATTTTGGAAGAGTGTCAACTTCGCATGCATGTGGCTCGTGTTGATAATATGTTATGTGATAGCTATTTTTTTGAATTTTCCTATGATCCTACATGTAATTATTATGAGAGAGGAAAATATGGTTGTAGAAATTTTCATCTTACTAAATTACCTCTCGTCATGTTGAGATTGCTATCGTCTCTTTCTTCTTCCTTGCATATGCTAATTTTTGCTTGCTATGATAATTTGTTTGCTTATAAATTGCCTATGCATCGGAAGTATGTTAGACTTAGATGTGTTTATCACGTGTTCTATGATGCTCTCTTTGTGCTTTAATTGCTATCTTTTATGTGAGCATCATCGAAATCTCAATGCCTAGCTAAAAAGGCTTTAAAGAAAAGCGCTTGTTGGGAGACAACCCAATATTTTTCCTTGCTGTTATTCAATTTATAATTCATCTAGCCTCTGGTTAGATGTGGTTTTGTGTTTTAATTAGTGTTTGTGCCAAGTAAAACCGTTAGGATAACCTACGGTGATAGTTATTTGATCTTGCTGTAAAAAATAGAAACTTTGTGCGCACGAGATTAGTTTTCATAAATCACATAAACGTGCTTTTCAGTTGATTCTTTTTGAAGTAGATCAATAAAAAAATTATCTAGGACTTCCTAATTTGGTAGAGGTTTTTAGGTTACAGAACTTTGCGCTTGATACAGATTGCTACAGACTGTTCTGTTTTTGACAGGTTCTGTTTTTCGTGTGTTGTTTGCTTATTTTGATGAATCTATGGCTAGTAAAAGAGCTTATAAACCATAGAGAAGTTGGAATACAGTAGGTTTACCACCAATATAAATAAAGAATGAGTTCAATATAGTACCTTAAAGCGGTGGTTTGTTTTATTTCGCTAACGGAGCTTATGAGATTTTCTGTTGAGTTTTGTGTTGTGAAGTTTTCAAGTTTTGGGTAAAGATTTGATGGATTATGGAACAAAGAGTGGAAAGAGCCTAAGCTTGGGGATTCCCAAGGCACCCCAAGGTAAAATTCAAGGACAACCAAAAGCCTAAGCTTGGGGATGCCCCGGAAGGCATCCCCTCTTTCGTCTTCGTCTATCGGTAACTTTACTTGGAGCTATATTTTTATTCACCACATGATATGTGTTTTGCTTGGAGCGTCTTGTATGATTTGAGTCTTTGCTTTTTAGTTTACCACAATCATCCTTGCTGTACACACCTTTTGAGAGACACACACTTGATTCGGAATTTATTAGAATACTCTGCTTCACTTATATCTTTTGAGCTATATAGTTTTTGCTCTAGTGCTTCACTTGTATCTTTTAGAGCACGGTGGTGGTTTTATTTTATAGAAATTATTGATCTCTCATGCTTCACTTATATTATTTTGAGAGTCTTCTAGAACAGCATTGTATTTTGCTTTGGTTGAAATTAGTCCTAAAGTAATAGGATCCAAGATAGGTATAATAAAAACTATCATATAAAGTGCATTGAATACTATGAGAAGTTTGATACTTGATGATTGTTTTGAGATATGGAGATAGTGATATTAAAGTTGTGCTAGTTGAGTAATTGTGAAATTGAGAAATACTTGTGTTGAAGTTTGCAAGTCCCGTAGCATGCACGTATGGTAACCGTTGTGTAACAAATTTGAAACATGAGGTGTTCTTTTAGTGTCATCCTTTGTGTGGAGGTCGGGGGGGGGGGGGCGATGGTTAACTCCTACCAACCTCCCCCCTAGGAGCATGCTTGTAGTGCTTGATTTTTGATGATTTGTAGATTTTTGCAATAAGTATGTGAGTTCTTTATGACTAATGTTGAGTCCATGGATTATACGCACTCTCACCCTTCCATCATTGCTAGCCTCTTCGGTACCGTGCATTGCCCTTTCCCACCTTGAGAGTTGGTGCAAATTTTGCCGGCGCATCCAAACCCCGTGATATGATACGCTCTATCACACATAAACCTCCTTATATCTTCCTCAAAACAGCCACCATACCTACATATCATGGCATTTCCATAGCCATTCCGAGATATATTGCCATGCAACTTTCCACCATTCCGTTTATTATGACACGCTTCATCATTGTCATATTGCCATGCATGATCATGTAGTTTACATCGTATTTGTGGAAAAGCCACCATGCATATTATTTCATACATGTCACTGATACGTCTCCAATGTATCTATAATTTATGAAGTATTCATGCTATTATATTATCCATCTTGGATGTTTTATGGGCTTTACTATGCACTTTTATATTATTTTTGGGACTAACCTATTAAACCAGAGCCCAGTGCCAGTTCCTGTTTTTTCCCTTGTTTCAGTGTTTCGAAGAATAGGAATATCAAACGGAGTCCAAACGGAATGAAACCTTCGGAGAAGTTATTTTTTGGAAAGAAAGCAATCCAGGAGACTTGGAGTGCACGTCAGGGGATCAACGAGGAAGGCACGAGGCAGGGGGGCGCCCTCCACCCTCGTGGCTCCCCTGACGTATTTCTTCCTCCTATATATACCAATATACCCTAAAACCATCGGGGAACAGAATAGATCGGGAGTTCCGCCGCCGCAAGGCAATGTAGCCACCAAAAACCTCTCGGGAGCCCGTTCCGGGACCCTGCCGGAGGGGGAATCCTTCACCAGTGGCCATCTTCATCATCCCAGCGCTCTCCATGACGAGGAGGGAGTAGTTCACCCTCGGGGATGAGGGTATGTACCAGTAGCTATGTGTTTGATCTCTCTCTCTCTCTCTCTCTCTCTCTCTCTCTCGTGTTCTTGAGGTGGTACGATCTTGATGTATCGCGAGCTTTGCTATTATAGCTGGATCTTATGATGTTTCTCCGCCTCTACTCTCTTTTAATGGATTGAGTTTTCCCTTTGAAGTTATCTTATTGGATTGAGTCTTTAAGGATTTGAGAACACTTGATGTACGTCTTACATGTGCTTATCTGTGGTGACAATGGGATATCACGTGATTCACTTGATGTATGTTTTGGTGATCAACTTGCGGGTTCCGCACATGAACCTATGCATAGGGGTTGGCACACGTTTCCGTCTTGACTCTCCGGTAGAAACTTTGGGCACTCTTTGAAGTACTTTGTGTTGGTTTGAATAGATGAATCTGAGATTGTGTGATACATATCGTATAATCATACCCACGGATACTTGAGGTGACATTGGAGTATCTAGGTGACATTAGGGTTTTGGTTGATTTGTATCTTAAGGTGTTATTCTAGTACGAACTCTTGAATAGATCGATCCGAAAGAATAACTTTGAGGTGGTTTCGTACCCTACCATAATCTCTTCGTTTGTTCTCCGCTATTAGTGACTTTTGGAGTGACTCTTTGTTGCATGTTGAGGGATAGTTATATGATCCAATTATGTTATTATTGTTGAGAGAACTTGCACTAGTGAAACTATGAAACCTAGGCCTTGTTTCCTAGCATTGCAATACCGTTTACTCTCACTTTTATCATAAGTTACCTTGCTGTTTTTATATTTTCAGATTACAAAAACCTATATCTACCATCCATATTGCACTTGTATCACCATCTCTTCGCCGAACTAGTGCACCTATACAATTTACCATTGTATTGGGTGTGTTGGGGACACAAGAGACTCTTTGTTATTTGGTCACAGGGTTGTTTGAGAGAGACCATCTTCATCCTACGCCTCCCACGGATTGATAAACCTTAGGTCATCCACTTGAGGGAAATTTGCTACTGTCCTACAAACCTCTGCACTTGGAGGCCCAACAACGTCTACAAGAACAAGGTTGCGTAGTAGACATCAAGCTCTTTGCTGGTGCCGTTGCCAGGGAGGTGAGTGCTTGAAGGTATATCTTTAGATCTTGCAATCGAATCTTTTAGTTTCTTGTTTTATCACTAGTTTAGTTTATAAAAGAAAACTACAAAAAAATGGAATTGAGTTTGTCTCATACGCTTCATCTTTTTAATATCTTTCGTGAGAATGATGGAAAGGAAAATTGTGCTCAAGTTCTAGGAGAAGAAATCTATAAAATGTTTGGCACTAAATCTTTGAATGATGAGCATGATTGCAATGTTGTTAGTATGAACTCCTTGAATATCCATAGTACTAATGATAATTGCACTAGTTATGATGAAAATGTCTCCTATAAACATGTCAATTTTTGTGGAGTGCATTGGGTTTGCAAGTACACACCAAATAGGGAAGATAGATATTGCAAGAGGCATAAGCATTTAGAAACTAAATGGTTGCAAGAAAGGCTAAATGTTAGTGCTGAAAATTTAAAATTTCTTAGCCATACTTGTGAACTTTGCAATGAACATGGTCATTTAAATATCAAATGCAAATTGTTTCATGATCGAATCGTGTCCAAAAATTGTGATGACTTGATTTCCCTTGCACATTATAATGAACTTAGTTTGCTCTTGGGTTATGAAGAAATGAAACGTCAAACTAAGATTATTCCAGAATATAACCTCGAGAAATTCATCGATATTGATCTAGAAGAAATTTATATGTATTGTGCGGTGAATTGCATTGAAAATCCTTATATTGCGAATTACATAAAGAAAAGAAAACAAATAGAAGATGAAGAGAATACTAACGAAAGGGAAGAGACTTCCCAATATTCTCCTATTATTTCTTATGATGAATCAGGTAACGAGGAGGAGCTTTCTATTCAACCAATCTCATCAATAAGGGGCTCAAAAAAGAGGGATAAACCCGCACATGATGTGAAGAAGAAAAATAAAAAACGGAGAAGCAAAGGTAAAAAGGTATCCCTCCCAAATGATGTTGCTCCTACTACTCATTGTGATGATGATAATTGCTATACTATTGGTGCTATCCATACTATTAATAATGAGAGTGATTATGCTTATGATATGAAAAGGCCCAAGCTTGGGGATGCTATGTTTGATGAGGATGACACATTTGAGAATATATTTGTTGAAACTAATGTTTGTTCCAAGCTTGGGGATGCTACGTTTAATGAAGATGATATTTTTAGCCTCCCAAGTTTTGATATGCAAAGTTGTTATGATGATAGCATGCCATATACCTATGATGATTATATTGATGAAAGTGGGTTTGGAAGAGTGTCAACTTTAGGAAGTAATGATCCCACTATTTTGGAGGATGTTTAATCTTATAATATTTATGAAAGTGGATTTGGAGAGGTCATGACTTTATTTAGTGATAAGTCCACTATCTTGGAAGAGGTTTCAATCGATTATGATGAGAACAAAGTTGCTACTTATGATGATTATTGTGATGAAACTTATGCTATAAAAGGTAGTGATGATTATATTTATAAAACTTGTCATGATTATGATTACCCTTTTTTCTGAACATTACTCTTTTAATGTGGAAACAATTTATAGTATTCAAGTCTCTTATGATACTCCCACTATTCCGAATGAGAAGAATTTTGCTTATGTGGAGAGTAGGAAAATTTCTATGCAAGTAGATCATGAAAAGAATGCTTTAGGTTTTGGTTATATTGTTTAATTCATTCATGATGCTACTGAAAATTATTATGAGGGAGGAACATATGCTTGTAGGAATTGCAATAATATCAAGTTTCCTCTCAATGTGCTTAAAATCTTGAAGTTATGCTTGTTTTACCTTCCTACGCAAATTGATTCTTGTTCCCATAAGTTGTTTGCTCACAAAATCCCTATGCATAGGAAGTGGGTTAGACTTAAATGTGCTAGTAATATTCTTCATGATGCTCTCTTTATGTTTAAATTCCTATCTTTTATGTGAGCATCATTGAAATCATCATGCCTAGCTAGGGGCGTTAAACGTTAGCGCTTGTTGGGAGGCAACACAATTTTATTTTAGTTCTTTGCTTTTTGGGTCTAGTTAGGAATAAATAATCTATCTAGCCTCTGGTTAGATGTGGTCTTATGTTTTAATTAGTGTTTCTGCCAAGTAAGACCTATAGGATCTTCTTGGATGATAGTTATTTGATCTTGCTGAAAATTCCAGAAACTTTCTGTTCACGAAAACAATTGTTTAAAATCATCAGAACGTGATAAAATATTGATTCCAATTGCAGAAGATCAATAAACAAATTTTATAGGTCTTCCTATTTTGGTAGAAGTTTTTGGAGTTCCAGAAGTATACGTTAGTTACAGATTACTACAGACTGTTCTGTTTTTGACAGATTCTGTTTTTCGTGTGTTGTTTGCTTATTTTGATGAATCTATGGCTAGTAAAATAGTTTATAAACCATAGAGAAGTTGGAATACAGTAGATTTAAAACCAATAAAAATAAATAATGAGTTCATTACAGTACCTTGAAGTGGTGTTTTGTTTTCTTTCGCTAACGGAGCTTACGAGTTTTCTATTGAGTTTTGTGTTGTGAAGTTTTCAAGTTTTGGGTAAAGATTCGATGGACTATGGAATAAGGAGTGGAAAGAGCCTAAGCTTGGGGATGCCCATGGCACCTCAATGTAATATTCAAGTACAACCAAGAGCCTAAGCTTGGGGATGCCCCGGATGGCATCCCCTCTTTCGTCTTTGTTCATCAGTAACTTTACTTTGAGCTATATTTTTATTCACCACATGATATGTGTTTTGCTTGGAGCGTCATTTTATTTTCTTTAGCTTTGCTTGCTATTTGAATAAATACCATGATCAGAAATTCTTAAATGAGAGAGAGTCTTCACATAGCTACATAATTATTTAACTACTCATTGATCTTCACTTATATCTTTTTGGAGTAGTTTGTCATTTATTCATGTGCTTCACTTATATCCTATGAGTAAATGGTTGAATGATTTGAATATCATAAATCTGAAATTATATATGTTTGATATGCTTATCCCATGGGGAGTAATGCCATCACATATAAGAAGTAGAGGTGGTAAATTTATTGAAGGTTAGCAAACATTGTATTGGTCACTTGAACAATTCATGAAAGAATATTGAAGGAAGAGAGATTTCACATATAAATATACTATCTTGGACATCTTCTATGATTGTGAGCCCCATTAATTATTTTCAAACCTGAGCAAATTGGTTGAAGTTGGACAAGGAAGACAACATAATGAGTTATGCTTGGGTATATTTGTATAGAAGTTATGTCGTGGAATTGTCATGGCAGATGTCCTCAAGCTAGGACTTAGTCGTGGAGCCATCGCCGCTAGGAAGCTTGAAGGGGTTAAACGGGACAAGGAACACGAGGTTTTATACTGGTTCGGCCCCTTACGGTGAAGGTAAAAGCCTACGTCCAGTTGAGGTGGTATTGATTAGGGTTTCGAGGACCAGGGAGCTTAACTGCTATGCCTGGCTCTCGACAAGATCTTTCTTCTCCCTAAACCGCTGCCGGGTTGCCCCTTTATATAGAGAGGTTGACGCCCAGCAGCTTCTGAGAGCCCCCGCCGGCTCATAAGAGTGTCCGGCTCGGACTCTCAACTATTCTTGCCTTACACTACAAGTTCCACCATAATGACGGTTGTAACTACGGGCCTTAAGCCATCTCCGGGTCTTAAGCCCATCTTTGGCCCACCGTCTTCAAGCTTGGCGCCGGGCTTCAAGTGATGACCCCTATGAGTAACCCGGCCCCACCGGGCGGGTGACTCTAAGGTTTATATCCTCAACATTAGGCCCCAGATTGATTTGAGCCGGCTCATGTCAATCTTCAACTCTTTCGACAGAAAAATCTCCAGCTTACAATTGTACGAAGGCCATAACCCGGCGTGACGTCATCCTCCGGATTCCGGGTAATCCGCCGGGATGTCATCTTCCATTAAGTCCATTTTTTACTCCACCATATCCGCAACGGATCTTATCTTTACTGTCATCCCGAAAATCGAGGCGTTTTATGGTGAGATAACCGCGCCGTGGTCTCCTCGTTTCTTGCGCCCACTTATGAGCTTGCCCTTATAAGTAGCCCGGCCCGATGAGCCTTCAGCCACCCGTCTTCCTCCTCGCGCCACTGTTCTTCCGCTCGAGCTCCGTTGCCGTCGCCACCGCGGGTCTTCTCATCCTCGCCGACTCCGGCCGCTGCATCAACCTGTTGCGTCCAGAGAAAACGGCGGCGACCTCCGCGACTCACCAGCACCTGTAAGTCCTTGCTGCCCCGTAGAACAGATCTGCATTAGGGTTTCTTCCTGTTCTTCTCGTGTTCTTCACCATTCTTCGCGGGTTCTCAGTAGATTTGATTTTTACCACCCTTCTTGATCTTAGACTTATATAGAACCACTGCGGTATCTGTTTCACTTCCATTCCCAATGCACATAGATTCCTTTTTACTGCATAGAGGCTCCGTTCGAACCCGCGAACTTCTTCTACGCCTGTTTTAGGTCTAGAAACTTTCCTTTTTAGCCGACCGTTTTGATCCAAATTAGGTACTGCAATGTGTGAAATCTGTTTTCACCACACTTAGTGAAAATTTGCACCTGCTGAGTCATGGCGGTTTACATTTCCGGCTTTAAAGAAACCACGCACTGTAAAACCTTCCGGCTCACCAGAAGCCATGCGCCATGAAATTTTCCGGCTCATTTACAACAAGGCTGTAGACGATTGAATTACTCTCAATTCCTCCAGCGGCTTAGATAACCCGATGCACTCACATATATGTCATTAGGCCCCTCCATAAGCCGCCACTTTAAACATTGAACTGTAAATTTCCTCCGGCTTATAATTAAACTGGACATTTTCCTTTTATCATAGGCTTCCGACTTTCACCATGCCTCCCAAAGCTCCCAAAGCACCCATCACATGCAATTGGATGAGGTCCAATGTCACCGACGAGACCTTAGCAGATTTCGTGAAATCGGGTTACCTGCCCAAGAAGGACGTCATGTCCTACCGTGCCCCTGACCCGTCAGAGGAGAGACCACAGCCAAAGGACGGGGAGGTGGTGATATTTGCGGATCACATGAGCCGGGGCTTTGCACCGCCCGGCTCAAAGTTCTTCAGAGATGTACTGAATTTCTTTGACCTGCGGCCACAAGATATAGGACCCAATTCGGTGTCAAACATATACAACTTCCAAGTGTTCTGCGAGGTCTACCTTGGAGAGGAGCCCAGCCTTCTGCTCTTTAGAGAGCTGTTCTATTTGAACCGTCAGAACAAGTGTGCCAACGGGCCGAGACTAGAACTTGGTAGCATCTCCATTCAGCGACGGAGAGACTGCCTTTTTCCTTACGCCGAGCCGCCAAGCCACCCAAAGGACTGGAACCAGACGTGGTTCTACTGCCAAGACACGTCGCCGGCTGATGAGAGCCCGCTGCCCGGCTTTCGCCCTTCGCGTCTGGAACCAACTCACCCTCTGTCGGACAAGTTAACTCAGGCGGAGCGCCAACCTCTGATCCCCACCATCAACAAAATCAAGGCTCTCCTGGGAAATGGCCTTAATGGCATTGATCTCGTCCGAGTCTGGATCTCGTGGCGGGTGATCCCCTTAAGCCGCCGCCCCGGCTTAATGTGTGAGTACACGGGCCGGAAAGATGACCCCCTGAGACACAGCCGCAACGATCTTCCTGAAGACGTTGCTAAGGATATGACCAAGGCCCTCTTCACTACAGGAAACAGCTACTTTGCCGTCTGCCACGGCGGACGGCAAAGGCTCGAAAGGCGGAGGGCAAAGACCTTTGCCGTCAGCCGCGGACGGCAAAAGGCTCCGGCAAAGAAGGCTACGGCAAAGACCTACTTTGCCGTCTGCTTCCAGGCGGCGGACGGCAAAGGCTCTTTGCCATCTGCGGCGGACGGCAAAGAAGCGGACGACAAAGAAGGTGGCTAACGGCAGCCTTTGCCGTCCGCCAGCTGACGGCAAAGGCTACAGGCTCTTTGCCATCTGTTGGCAGATGGCAAAGAGACCAAATAGGCATTAATTCTGTTTCTTCTTATATCAATTCATTTTCACAGAAAATCAAACACACACACACACACACACACACACACACATATATATATATATATATATATATATATATATATATATATATATATATATATATATATATATATGACCAATATAGCATATCCAACACATATTACCAACACTCATGAACACATATATATCCAACACATGTTACCAATATATAGTCATGAACACATATATATCCAACACATATCCATGAACACATATCCAACAAATATTACAAGGAATGATCTAAAACTAAATATCTATTTTCCTAAAAGACTATCTTATTACTAAGATCTTCTCCGGATCTTCTTCTTTTCTTCCAACCTGCATAACAAAAACACTAAGAAAGAGAGAATGGGTTAGGAGTAGAAATGTAGCATTTCACTTGGTGAAATGCAATGCCCTAGGAGCCAGTACTTGAGATCAAGATAATCAGCCAACCAGACCAAGTCCCAACACATCCAACCACAAGCAGCTTAGAAGAGATAACTATTAAGGAGAGCTACAGAAGACCTCAAGGTATACTTGAGGGATTATGTGCTCAGACAGCCTGGAAGTGCCAGGGCTAGTTCATCACAGCACAGGGATAGTCACATGTAAATTAAGCCTAAGAGAGGGGGGCTCAGACCAGCATCACTGCCCAAATCAGATGTAGTATCTGTCTTATCAGTAGAAAACTAGGAAAGTAACAGCCAAAACCAAGTATAGCATCTGTTCATAGGCTATTAGAAAGAGACAAATAGGAATAGCCAAACCAAGTGGTATCTGTTCATATCAGTATTAGAAGTAAAATAACTAAGAACAAGTGAGTATCCGTTCATGAGTAAAGTAACTGACCAAAGTAACAACTCCAGGATCAACTAAACAGAACAGAGCAGTACAGGAGTATATATACTTCACAAATACACATAGATGGTCACTGACCAAAACCCTGACACAGCAAGAATCATCACAGAGAGCTCCAATACAAGTTGATGCTCATCTACAGCAGCTAACCACAGCTAATAGAGCCTCACATCCCACAAGATCAAGATCTAGAGCTATGCATTAGAGAGATCAGGAGGGGAGCAAGGAGAAGCTCACCAAAAGGAGTTGTAGCCGAAGTAGGATGCAGCCACACCATCACTATGGTGTGACCAGCATCACAACCAACACCACCACAACAAGCCGGAGCTTGCCAGAGAGCACCACAACGGCGGCACCAGTGAGAGCACGGGCACGAAGGCGCCAACCAGGGGCACCGCAACACGGAGGCGCCACCCAGGGGCACCACCGCGCCACGGCACATCCAGCACCGCCGGCGACGTGGGCACATCCAGCACCACCGCGCCACGGCACATCCAGCACCGCCGGCGACGTGGGCACATCCAGCACCACCGCGCCACGGCACATCCCACAACCACAACCACGACACATTCAAGTTGTGAAGTGCCATTCATGTGTCACTAACATGTGGCCCCAGGGCACTTTTTAGGTATACATCTTTCTGTGGTACCAAGTTAAAAAAAATCTTGGTACTAGTTGGCCCCAGACGCACAGAGGTCAGGTTTCTGAATATAGCAATGAGCTGCTTCGGAGGTTCTGGCTGAATCCAAATCTGCAGCGAGAACATACATGCACAACTGAAACTGGTAGAGAAGACATGGTATGACGATGCAGAAGATTTATATTTAAGTGGTGCGCAGAAATTAAGTATACCATTTGGTACCCAAAACACAGAGTCAGTGTTGACAGGTTCCTGGCACCAACACTCGTTGACAGGCATTCGCTAAGCGCGAATGGCTCTTGCCATGCCTTGGCTTTAGAAGCGAGTACTAAACCGCGAAGCTCAGGAACGTAGCCAAAGCGCACTGGAGGGTTATTGAAGAGCCAACATTTGCACTCCACTTGTCTAAGCTTGGGGACAGAGACGAGCTCGATCCGTGTGCACAAAAGGCCGATGAACTCAAGCTCCTGGAGCTCAGAGCACGGCACATCGATCTTGAGCGTGGAGTGCAGATCAAGCAGTCTGCAGAATCTCAAGCTGAGGTGCCTGAGCCTACTGCAAGTGCTAATGAGGTCAGGTGAGGGGAAGACGTGTAGAAGCTGAGGACGAGCACCTTGAGGGCACCACTCTCGCACACTCCCTCGGCGGGAGGCACCCGAGTGAGCAAGGCCCGTGCCGCGCCCGTGAACGCGTCCATGACCTGGAGCGATGTGGCGCCGCGGAAGTGACCGGCGTCGAGGTGCACGAGCGAGAGGTGGCTGGGGAGGTGCCGCCACCGCGTGGAGAGCGCGCCGGCGCGGACCGCCTCACGCAGGTGGAGGCGCTCGAGGATGTCGAGGAGGAGGTGGTCGGGGAGGGCGCTGATTCCGTCCTCGCCGACGTGGCCGGCGTTGCGCTTGGGCGGCGGCGACTCCATGGTCCCGACCGATTGACTGAAACCCTAGCTCGAATCAATGCGCCCCAGGCGGCGGCCTCCTGTTCGAGGTCGCGGCTCCCCCACCTTGTGCCTGCCGCGCGATCCGGTGGCGAGGCCCGCCGGGAGGTCGGTGGCGCCGCCCGCGGCATCCCCGGGGCGCCGGTCCCAGGCGACGGAGACGGAGAGCGGGTGCGAGGAGTCCGGGGAGCGGCCCCGCGGGGCCTCGGCGGGCGCCCAGGAGAGGGAGACCGCGGCGGCGAGGAACCCGGCGAGGCCGAAGAGGAGGCAGGCCGCGGAGACGGCTGGCGAGGAGAGGAGCGGCGGGGGCGGCGGTGGGTGCGGCGGTGGGTGCGGATCTGGTGGGCCTCGGGGAGGGGAGAGAAGGAGAGAAGAGATAACGGCGGGGGGAGAGAGGGAGAGAAGAGATAACGTGCGATGGGGGTGTGGATCTGGTTTGCCGTCCGCTGTTTTGTCTCTTTGCCGTCTGCTAGTAGACGGCAAAGTGGGGACGTTTTTTTTCCGTTAGTGGGGGGCCACCTCTCTCTTTGCCGTCCGCCAGCTGACGGCAAAGATTCTTTGCCGTCCGCCAGCTGACGGCAAAGAACTGACTGATGGCAAAGGCCTGTTTTGTTGTCTGCCATTTTCTGTGCCGTCTGCTTTTGGGTAGCTGATGGCAAAGACCTTCTTTGCCATCCGCTAGCAGACGGCAAAGAGCTGGCAGATGGCAAATTAGCTGATTCCAGTAGTGCTTGAACGAGAGTTTGGCAGACTGTGGGAGGACCGGCTTAAGCCCCATCTGCAAGACCATACCGGCCCCAGCGGTAAGCCGCTGATCGGAACATCTTATTTTCTTCTATAGATAGCTTTCATCTGAACCTTAAGAAATCGTCATTGTATTTTTCAGGCTGATGACAAATTCTGGAAGGTCAAATATGACCATGAGGCAGCCAAGAAGGCCAGGAAGGCTAAGAAAGCCGCCAAGAGAGCCGCTCCCCGCAAGAAGGGAAGTAGGCCTACTGCTTCAGAGCTGCTGCAACTAAGCGACAGCTCCGAGTCAGAGGTAACCCCAGAGCCTGTAAGCTCTTGTTGTATTTGTTGTTTATTTCTGTCCACCTTATCAATACTGTTCATCAACAGGATGACACCGGAGCAAGTAACCCGGTGGTTGAAGAGGTAATGACACTTTCCTCCGACTCGGAGCCCTTGCCAAGGCTGAAAGTCCGAAGGGTAACCCAGAAAGTAAGATTTTCACATCCTTTAGCTTATCAGATCCTCAATTTCTTTTGAAGCAACAGATTCATGAGAGCCGGCGGCACACCCGGACCAACAAGGACGCTGACCTCTCCTCCGGTTTACCTGACGCGTCGAGGAAACGCCGGACCGAGGTTATCTCCCACTTGTACCCTTTTCATCATTTGGCGGGTGTTATACGTCAACCGCTCAATTCTTCCGATTCAAACTATCAGGAAACCTCACCCTCCTCTGGTGACTCGATGCAATCAAACCTGCCGGCCTTCAAGACCGTACCCGGGTAATGATGACCATCTCTTGTTGTGCTTTATCTTTACTCATGCTTTTGTACTAACCTTTTTGTACTTTCAGTGCCCAGGCAAAGCTCAGCAAGAGGGCGAAAAAGAACAAGCCGGTCGACGAGCCGGACTTGCCTGAACCGGAGGCTGCAGCTCAAGAACCGCCAGTTTCCTCTGCTCCTGCAGCCGCCGCTCCAACCGACAAGCCAATCGCAGAAACTTCTGCTAACCCGGAGACCTCCAGCCTGGCTCACCCGGCCGATAACCCGGACGTGGTAATCACCTGGACGGAGTTTGTTGAGCCGGGGAGACCCACTGCACTGGCCAAGTGCTCCCCCAAAGAAGAGCTGCTAGAGCGCCGCCGGGCCAATCTGGACCTCACCGACTATGCCAATCTGAGCATCGGAGAGATCGTCTCCGGCTATGTCAGTCAGGTGCACAAGAGCCGGGACTTAGAGATCGACATGGTGAATCAGATTCAGCAGAAGTCTGAGGTACCACTCTTCTTGCTTACTGCATAGTTATCTTTACCATACTAGCCCCCAAGTCGATGACCTATGATTGAATATGTTGTAGACTTAAGTTCCGGCTTACTTCCATGAACCGGTAATTTGTAGATAGAAACGTTCGTTATGCATTAGCCCCCAAGTGCCAAGTGTCTTTGCTTGGAAAACGCTTGGGACTTTAAATGTGCATAGTAACTGTTCATACTATAACCCGGAATTTATGCAGGCTGCTTGCAAGAAGTTTGAGGCTGACATCTCCGATCTAAAGACCCGCCTGAGGATGCAAGAAACTGAGACCCGGAAGACCAACGCCAAATTTGTGTCCAGTATTGCTGCTCAAGAGAAGCTGAAAAAGGACTTTGAAGCTGAACGGAAAACTTGGGCCGAAGAGAAGGCTACTCTGGTGAGCCGGGCCGAACAGGCGGAGAAGGCTCTGACAGAGAAAACCACCGAGCTCTCCGGCTTAAAACGCCACGTGTCCCAGATGGTTGCCGCGATCTTCGGTAAGTCATGCCACCGGCTCTCGTTCAGTTTATAATCTTTATATCTCATAACCCACCATTGCCAGCGGCTTATCTTACTCTGTTAAACAGGTCCCAGAAGCGCCAACCTCAACCAAAGTGTGCTGACCAAGTTGAAGGCCGTGTACACCCTGGTGGAGCAACTCTACACCGGGTCACAGCGCGCCTTGGCCGTGGTGGCCCTATCCAATGAGGTGCCGACTCACCTGCGGAAGTTCTTCGCCGGCTTGCCGTTCTTCCTCAACGTGTCCAAGAGCTGCGACGGGCCTCTGCAAGAGCCGGCGCCATAGCGGCTCTGAGCCGGGCCAAGGCGTTCCTTCCAGAACTAGACCCGGCGGACATTGCCCTTGGCTACCCCAGCTTGAAGGAAGACGGCACCCCTTTCGACCAAAGGGACTTTGCAGCCTGCGTGAAGGTCGTACGCCCGGTGGCCACTCTAATTGGAAATGACACGGATCTGACCAAGTACCAGCCGGGTTATGATGCAGAAAATCAGAGGATCCCCACTCCGCGTTATGAAGCCATCAGCTTAGTCCCGCCGACTCGTAAGCACACCTTTGCCCCAGAAATTGACCCGGCCGGGTTAATTGACAAGGAAGCTCAATTTGAAGCTCTGAGCGGCATTGACTGGAAATCATCAACTTTCCAGGTCTTGGGAACAGCCGGAGGAGCGGAGAGGGATGAGCCGGAAGCTTCAACCCAGCAAGCATCTTAACTCTGTAGGCGGTTTATTCAAACAATGCTTCACCCTTTTGGACTCGATGAGTCTTGTAATAGAATAGGATCATTTTAACTTTGTCGTGCCATCGTGCATGCGTTGAATGCTGAATTCCATTGAAGTTGCTTCCTTATATTTCTCCGGGTCATAGTTGATCATTCATGTTCCTTAAGCTTAAATAGTTGTCTTTAACTATCCTGCATAGAAAGACAAATCACAAGTCTCTAGGCGGCTTACCGCACGGAGAATCATAGTCTTATGCATATAACCCGGAATATGAATCACAAAAGACTGGTCCTCAATTATGTCCTTGATATAACCGTAACAACACACTTACCGGCCTGCAAGCACGCTTCCGGCTTAGATAACCCGGGTAATAAGGTTGGTACCTCAATTCCGGTTTACCAGTCTTAATAGCGCCGATTGTGTTCGACTAGTACTGTAAATCAAAATTAAGCTGGCAAAGTGAGACCCGCCGTGCACACTTGAAATAATCAGAAGAACTCGCTATAAATCAGAAAACTTGGGGCTTCCGGTTCGAATACGACCAAAGACCCGTCCCAAAGGGGTTATGCTAGGATTCGAATGCGATCATATAGCCCCCAGTGGGTGTGGCGATGCCAATCAAGATGGTACCAACAGCTATGTTCTCTTTGGTTCGAATACGACCCATGTTTGAACAGGAAGCCCCCAAATGACCTTAACAATTGTTTAACGACGCTGATTCGAATACGGTCCACGTCGGTTCCCAAAGGGGGTTGAACTGTGATTCATATATGATCAAAGAAAACTCCCCAATGAGCTCGGCACTTTGCCAATCAAATGGGTATCGACAGCTATGTTCTCTTTGGTTCGAATACGACCTATGTTTGAACAGGAAGCCCCAAAGTGACTATATTGCGTATGGCTAGATTCGAATACGATCATAAGCCGGATCCCCCTTCAAGTTATCATGTGATCTTGCAATGAAAACAACACGTTCACCTTTGGAGGAGAAAAAAGGACAGAGGTCCTGCTTTATTGCTTATCATAATATATACATGGCTTAGAGAAATATGTACATTACGAGAGCCGATGGCTCAAGTGTAATAAGGCCGAAGCTGAGCTATGTTCCATGGCCGACGGGTCTCTTCCTCCGACTTACGCGAATCTTTGTGCTCCCGAATGTCAATGAGGTAATATGACCCGTTGTGCAAATTCTTGCTGACCACAAAGGGCCCTTCCCAAGGCGGGGATAGCTTGTGCGCATCTGTTTGACCTTGGATGAGCCAGAGCACCAGATCGCCTTCCTGGAAGACCGGGGATTTAACCCGACGACTATGATAACGACGCAGGTCTTGTTGGTAAATCGCTGAGCGAGCCGCTGCCACATCACGCTGTTCGTCCAGCAAGTCAAGAGCATCTTGGCGCGCCTGTTCATTATCCACCTCCACATAAGCCGCCACTCGAGGTGAGTCATGACGGATGTCACTGGGGAGAACTGCTTCCGCTCCATAAACCATGAAGAAAGGCGTGAAACCTGTAGACCTGTTAGGAGTAGTGTTGATGCTCCACAACACGGAGGGTAACTCCTCCACCCAACAACCCGACGTCCGTTGTAAAGGGACCAAAAGCCGGGGTTTGATGCCTTTCAGAATCTCCTGATTAGCCCTCTCAGCCTGACCATTGGATTGAGGATGAGCCACTGATGAAACATCAAGTCGAATATGCTCTCATTGACAAAACTCCTCCATGGCGCCTTTGGATAGATTGGTACCATTGTCAGTTATAATGCTGTGTGGAAAGCCAAAACGAAAGATCAAAACTGAACTGCCGTGGCTGCATCACACTTGCTAACTGGCTCCGCTTCAACCCACTTGGTAAATTTGTCAACTGCCACCAAGAGGTGGGTCTTCTTATCCTTGGACCTTTTAAAAGGCCCAACCATATCAAGCCCCCAGACCGCAAAGGGCCAAGTAATTGGGATCATCCTCAGCTCCTGAGCCAGCACATGAGCCCGTCGCGAGAACCTTTGGCAACCATCACATTTACTGACCAAGTCCTCCGCATCAGCATGAGCCGTCAGCCAATAAAAATCATGACGAAAAGCCTTGGCCACAAGAGACTTTGAGCCGGCGTGATGGCCACAATCCCCTTCATGAATCTCACGCAAGATCTCTTGACCTTCCTCAGCGGAGACACAACGCTGGAACGCCCCCGTAACACTGCGGCGATGCAACTCACCATTGATAACAACCATTGACTTAGACCGCCGGGTTATTTGCCTGGCCAAAGTTTCATCCTCAGGCAAATCTCCCCGGGTCATGTAAGCCAAATAGGGCACTGTCCAGTCCGGGATGATGTGGAGAGCCGCCACCAGTCGTGCCTCCGGGTCAGGGACAGCCAAGTCTTCCTCTGTAGGCAACTTAACAGAAGGGTTATGCAGGACGTCCAGGAAAATATTAGGCGGCACCGGTTTTCGCCGAGAGCCCAGCCGGCTTAAAGCACCAGCCGCCTCGTTCTTCCTGCGATCGATGTGCTCTACTTGGTAACCCTGAAAGTGCCCAGCAATGGCATCAACTTCACGGCGATAAGCCGCCATGAGAGGGTCCTTGGAGTCCCACTTTCCTGATACTTGTTGAGCCACCAAGTCTGAGTCGCCAAAGCACCTTACCCGGCTCAAGTTCATCTCCTGAGCCATCCGAAGACCATGGAGCAAGGCCTCGTACTCAGCTGCGTTGTTGGTGCAAGGAAACATCAATTGTAGCACATAATGGAACTTGTCACCTTTAGGGGAAGCCAATACAACTCCAGCCCCCGAGCCCTCCAATTGCCTGGACCCATCGAAGTGAATAGTCCAATATGTGTTATCCGGCTTTTGTTCGGGCACTTGTAGCTATGTCCAATCATTGATGAAATCCAGCAAGGCCTGAGATTTAACAGCAGTGCCTGGCACGTATTTCAGACCATGAGGTCCGAGCTCTATAGCCCACTTAGCCACTCTCCCTGTGGCCTCTCTGTTTTGAATGACATCTCCAAGGGGGGCAGAACTGATCACAGTGATGGGGTGACCCTGGAAATAATGCTTAAGCTTCCGGCTTGCCATGAACACACCATAAACAAGCTTCTGCCAATGCGGATACTGCTGCTTGGACTCCATGAGTACTTCGCTGACATAATAAACTGGCCACTGAACCGGATGCTCCTTACCCTCTTCCTTGCGCTCCACCACCACGGCCACACTTACGGCTCATGTGTTAGAAGCCACATACAGTAATAAAGGCTCCTTGTCAACCGGAGCAGCAAGGACTGGGGGCTCGGCCAGCTGTCTCTTCAAATCCTCAAAAGCAGTATTAGCTGCATCCTTCCAGACAAAGTCATCAGTTTTCTTCATCAACTGGTATAATGGCATGGCCTTCTCCCCCAAACGGCTTATAAAATGGCTTAAAGCAGCGATACGACCCGCCAGGCGCTGGACGTCGTTTATACACGCCGGCTTAGCCAGGGAGGTGATGGCCTTGATCTTCTCCGGGTTAGCTTCAATGCCTCTGTTAGAAACCAAGAAACCCAAGAGCTTGCCTGCAGGAACACCAAAAACACACTTGGCCGGGTTAAGCATCATCTTGTAGACCCGGAGATTATCAAAGGTTTCCCTCAGATCATCTATCAAGGTTTCCTCTTTCCTGGATTTAACCACAATATCATCCACATAAGCATGAACATTACGCCCAATCTGGTTATGAAGACAGTTCTGCACGCAACGCTGATAAGTCGCCTGTGCACTCTTGAGTCCAAAGGGCATAGACACATAGCAGAAGGCTCCAAAGGGAGTGATGAACGCCGTCTTCTCCTGGTCCTTAACTGCCATTTTAATCTGATGATATCCAGAGTAAGCATCCAAGAAACTTAGGCGCTCACAACCCGCCGTAGCATCAATAATTTGATCAATACGGGGAAGGGCGAAAGGATTAGCCGGACACGCCTTGTTCAAGTCCGTGTAGTCCACACACATCCGCCAGGTGCCGTTCTTCTTGAGTACGAGCACCGGGTTAGCTAACCACTCTGGGTGAAAGACTTCGACAATAAACCCGGCCGCCAAGAGCCGGGCCACCCCTTCACCAATAGCTTTCCGCCTTTCTTCATTAAACTGCCGAAGGAATTGCCTGACCGGCTTAAATTTCGGATCAACATTGAGAGTGTGCTCAGCGAGTTCTCTAGGTACACCTGGCATGTCAGAAGGTTTCCATGCAAAAATGTCCCTATTCTCACGGATGAACTCGATGAGCGCGCTTTCCTATTTTGGATCCAGATTGGCACTGATGCTAAACTGCTGAGATGAATCACCTGGAACGAAATCAACAAGTTTAGTCTCATCAGCCGACTTAAATTTCATTGCCGGCTCATGCTCCGTAGTTGGCTTTTTCAGAGAGGTCATATCTGTTGGGTCAACATTGTCCTTGTAGAATTTGAACTCCTCTGTTGCACAAACAGATTCTGCATAAGCTGCATCGCCTTCCTCACACTCCAAGGCCACCTTCCGGCTGCCATGAACCGTAATAGTCCCATTGAGACCTGGCATCTTGAATTGCAAATACACGTAACACGGCCGTGCCATGAACTTGGCGTAAGCCGGCCGCCCGAATATGGCATGATACGGGCTTCTTATCTTGACCACCTCAAAGGTCAATTTTTCCACCCTGTAGTTGTGCTCGTCTCCAAAGGCCACTTCCAACTCGATCTTGCCGACTGGATAAGCCGACTTACCAGGTACCACATCATGAAAAATAGTGTTTGACTGGCTGAGGTTCTTATCAATCAACCCCATACGACGGAAAGTCTCATAATAAAGGATGTTGATGCTGCTGCCTCCATCCATGAGCACCTTAGTGAACTTATATCCTCCCACCTGAGGAGCCACCACCAAGGCCAAGTGACCCGGATTATCCACCCGGGGAGGGTGATCCTCCCTACTCCACACTATAGGCTGCTCAGACCACCGCAAGTAGCGTGGAACCGCCGGCTCCACAGCATTCACAGCCCTCTTATGAAGCTTCTGATCTCGCTTACACAGACTGGTGGTAAATACATGATACTGTCCACCGCTAAGCTGCTTTGGATTGGTCTGATAACCCCCCTACTGCTGTTGATGACCCTGGCCAGACTGCTGATTAAAGTCCCCTTGACCGTTCTGAGGATTAGAATTTGAGCCGCCACTCGGGCCATGAAGGCCGCCGGCGCCTGAAACACCGCTCGGGCCATTGTTGCCGTTGAAGGCGTTGGAATTCTTAAAAGCCTTCATGATTGCACAATCCTTCCATAGATGAGTAGCTGGCCTCTCTCTAGAGCCATGCCTTGGACAGTGCTCATTCAACAGCTGCTCCAGCGTTGGGCCTGACCCGCCGGCTCGGGGAGGGGGCCTCCCCTTGCGTCTCTGGCTATTACCCTGTGAGCTGGCGTTGGCCACGAACTCTAGGCTGCCGTCGGCCTTACGCTTCCCACTTCCTTGATTCCCCGGGTTATGCCGAGGACCCCTGCCATTGCCGTTCTTCTTTCCCTTCCCTGTCCTTTCATCATCTGAAGCGGGGTCCTTGGTACTATCAGAATCGGCGTATTTGACGAGAGCCGCCATCAGCGTACCCATATCATTGCAGTCGCGCTTAAGCCGCCCGAGCTTCATTTTCAGGGGCAGAAAACGACAATTTTGCTCCAACATTAAGACTGCAGAGCCGGCATCCATCTTATCCGATGAATGTATGATCTGTTTGACCCGGCGAACCCAATGTGTCGTAGACTCACCCTCCTGCTGTTTACAGTTAGTCAAATCCACTATCGACATAGACTGCCTACAGGTGTCTTTGAAGTTTTGTATGAACCGGGCCTTCAGCTCAGCCCAAGATCCGATGGAATTCGGCGGTAGCCCTTTCAACCAAGTGCGGGCAGTCCCATCTAGCATCATGGTGAAGTACTTGGCCATCGCCGCTTCACTGACCTCCAGCAGTTCCATGGCCATCTCGTAACTTTCGATCCAGGCTGCGGGTTGTAAGTCAGTCGTGTAATTAGGCACCTTCCTAGGGCCTTTGAAGTCCTTGGGTAGACGCTCATTGCGGAGAGCCGGCACTAAACAAGGGACACCTCCAGTCCTGGTAGGGATACCCACGTCGACGGAAGTCGTCGGATAAGCTGGGGGAGTCTGGTAAGCCGTCAACTGAGGCCCCTGCTCCGCCTCTTGCCGCGCTCTGTCTTGGTCTGCTGCGTGAAAGGCTCTGTTATGAGCCGGGCCATGGCCAGGGGGCGGGTCATGGCGTCGGACATTACTTGAGCCGGTCGCTGAGACCATGTGTCTGCTGTAACTCGGGCTCCGGCCTGGACGAGGGGTCGAGTGGATCCTGTCTCGGCTGTAAGAGTACGCCTCTTGCTGCGCCAGTGCTGTCTGAAGGAGTTCCCTGACCCGGCGAGTTTCAATAGCCGTCGGAGAGTCGCCGTCAATTGGGAGGGCCGCCAGGCGTGCTGCTGCGGCGACCATGTTCTCCAGCGGGTTAGCATAATGGCCCGGCGGTATCGGCACATACTGAGGCAGGGCTGGGCTCACCCGGGGAGGCCCCATCACTTGTGGCTGAACAGGGGTCCCAGACCCGGGCACTATGATCCCTAGCGGGTTACTAGACCCTGCACCTGGCGTGTTGAAGAGGTTTCAAGGATCGTAGGTCGGAGGGAGTCGAGATTGGGTCTTTTGATGCCTCCTTCTCATGACCTCATTGGACGCATTCTGATCCATCGTGAGCCGGAAGGACTGCGCCTGAATCAACTGAGTTTGGGCGTCGAGAGCCGCCCTCTCCGCAGCCATCCTGATCCCTTCCGCTGCCAGATCCTCTTTGGCTTTCACTAGATCTAACTTTAACTGTGCCACCTCCGCATCATGCTGAGCTTGATCCGCCGGGTCAACCGCGGCGGTCAACAGGGCCGTCATCTTGTCTGTGAGATCCATCAGCACCTGAGCCGGCGAGGGCACCGGGTTTCCTGCCCCAGCAGCAGGGTTCTGAACAGGCTGCGCACCGGCCATGAAGATTCCGACCCGGCTCGGCGACTCAAACGGGTCCGGAATACTGTCACCATCGGAACAACCCATGAGCCTACCATCTTGAAGTTGATACAACGAGTTTGACCCATCTGTGGACGACTCGCCGTCAGAGCCGGCGGCCGTCTCATCACCAGATCCAGATCTATCAGAGTGCCCTCCATGGACACATCCCACAAAAGCATGCCTCAAGGCAGGCAGGGCCCGGGCGGGTCATGCGCACTGAGCCGTCTCCATGAGATCGGCGCAGAGATCCGTCTCCGGGCCTGGCTCACCAATCTTGCCAATGAACACATGAATTCCGCCGAAGGGGACCTGGTATCCGTACTCTATTAAGCCAGCGTCGGGGCCCCAGTTTGCATCGTTGATGTAGAGCTTGCCGCGAGGACTCTTGGTCATCCGGCCCACAGCGTATCCCTTGAGCCCTTCGAAGCTGCCCTTCAAGAACTCAAATCCACCGTGCGCTAGCCCCACGGTGGGCGCCAACTGTCGTGGAATTGTCACGGCAGATGTCCTCAAGCTAGGACTTAGTTGTGGAGCCATCACCGCTAGGAAGCTTGAAGGGGTTAAACGGGACAAGGAACACGAGGGTTTATACTGGTTCGGCCCCTTACGGTGAAGGTAAAAGCCTACGTCCAGTTGAGGTGGTATTGATTAGGGTTTCGAGGACCAGGGAGCTTAACTGCTATGCCTGGCTCTCGACGAGATCTTTCTTCTCCCTAAACCGCTGCCGGGTCGCCCCTTTATATAGAGAGGTTGACGCCCAGCAGCTTCTGAGAGCCCCGGCCGGCTCATAAGAGTGTCCGGCTCGGACTCTCAACTATTCTTGCCTTACACTACAAGTTCCACCATAATGACGGTTGTAACTACGGGCCTTAAGCCATCTCCGGGTCTTAAGCCCATCTTTGGCCCACCGTCTTCAAGCTTGGCGCCGGGCTTCAAGTGATGACCCTTATGAGTAACCCGGCCCCACCGGGCGGGTGACTCTAAGGTTTATATCCTCAACAAGTTATATTGTTATGGATCCTCTAACATGTGGTGCTTGCTATTTAGAATCCTTTGCTAGACAAAATATCTGTACTAAGCGGGAATACTGCTTGTGCATCCAAATTCCTTGAACCAAGTTTCTTCCATGAGTGTCCACCATATCTACCTATATGCGGTATTTACCTGCCGTTCCAAGTAAATTTGCATGTGCCAAACTCTAAACCTTCAAATAATAATCTGTTTTGTATGACCGAATCGCTCATGTAGCGACTAGGGGCTGTCAGTATCTTCCATGCTAGGTGGGTTATTCTCACGATGAGTGGACTCCGCTCATCATTCACGAGAAAATGGCTGGTAACTGGTATGCCTAGTCCTATGCTCAAAAGATCAAAAACAAATTCGCAAATAATTTAAACAAAACTCCCACAGGAATGTTGATAGTTGGACGGCACCCGTTGTTTCGGACAAGCCGTGGAGCGTGAATGTTGGTGGAGGGGGAGTAAAATCTTTACCTTTCTGCGTGGGAACCGCCTATAATGTATCTAGTATGGAAGATATTGGGAACTCTTGGTTGTTATGTTGACAATGAAACCATACCTCTCAAAATTATTTCCATCTCTGTTTTAGCTTCGAGCTCTGGCACCTCTGCAAATCCCTGCTTCCCTCCGCGAAGGGCCTATCTTTTAATGTTATGCAAGAGTCAGTAGTATTCCTTCTCATTCCAACCTACTCTTTAGTTGGCAAGCATCATGTCATGGAAAGATCTGAGCATATATGGCCATTCAAATATATTTGATCATGAATTATTATTGTTGAAAATTATGTATACGATAAATGAGTTGGGAGGCGAAACATTAAGACCCTATCTGTCTCTGTGTTCGATGGATGCTATTTGTTCTAAAAATATGCTTTGAGTGGTAGCAATCATGGAACACTAAAAGATAGTTGAGTATGTGAAGTTTGCCTAATCAATGCTCTGACATAGACTCTTCCTGAAAATAAGATGAATTGTAATTGTTTGATGACTAATAACACGGTTTGTTAGTTTTCAAGAAAGTTTATGATCTATACTTTAACATGTGAATAGCTTGTTACTTGATCACGAAAATTTCTATGAGTTGAGCTACTATTATGATATATTATGATGCTAGAAAAGGTGATTGAAATTATCATTGATCAAACTTGTGCACCTGCTAGCATTCACACTTCATAAATTCTTTGTTTTATCATTTACCTACTCGAGGACGAGCAGGAATTAAGCTTGGGGATGCTGATACGTCTCCAACGTATCTATACTTTATGAAGTATTCATGCTATTATATTATCCATCTTGGATGTTTTATGGGCTTTACTATGCACTTTTATATTATTTTTGGGACTAACCTATTAACCCAGAGCCCAGTGCCAGTTCCTGTTTTTTCCCTTGTTCCAGTGTTTCGAAGAAAAGGAATATCAAATGGAGTCCAAATGGAATGAAACCTTCGGAGAAGTTATTTTTGGAAAGAAAGCAATCCAGGAGACTTGGAGTGCACGTCAGGGGATCAACGAGGAAGGCACGAGGCAGGGGGCGCGCCCTCCACCCTCGTGGGACGCTCGTGGCTCCCCTAACGTATTTCTTCCTCCTATATATACCAATATACCCTAAAACCATCGGGGAACAGAATAGATCGGGAGTTCCGTCGCCGCAAGCCCCTGTAGCCACCAAAAACCTCTCGGGAGCCCATTCCGGCACCCTGGCGCAGGGGGAATCCTTCATCGGTGGCCATCTTCATCATCCCAGCGCTCTCCATGACGAGGAGGGAGTAGTTCACCCTCGGGGCTGAGGGTATGTACCAGTAGCTATGTGTTTGATCTCTCTCTCGTGTTCTTGAGGTGGTACGATCTTGATGTATCGCGAGCTTTGCTATTATTGTTGGATCTTATGATGTTTCTCCCCCTCTACTCTCTTGTAATGGATTGAGTTTTCCCTTTGAAGTTATCTTATCGGATTGAGTCATTAAGGATTTGCGAACACTTGATGTACGTCTTGCATGTACTTATCTGTGGTGACAATGGGATATCACGTGATTCACTTGATGTATGTTTTGGTGATCAACTTGCGGGTTCCGCCCATGAACCTATGCATAGGGGTTGGCACACATTTTCGTCTTGACTCTCCGGTAGAAACTTTGGGCACTCTTTGAAGTACTTTGTGTTGGTTTGAATAGATGAATCTGAGATTGTGTGATGCATATCGTACAATCATACCCACAGATACTTGAGGTGACATTGGAGTATCTAGGTGACATTAGGGTTTTGGTTGATTTGTATCTTAAGGTGTTATTCTAGTACGAACTCTTGAATAGATCGATCCGAAAGAATAACTTTGAGGTGGTTTCGTACCCTACCATAATCTGTTCGTTTGTTCTCCGCTATTAGTGACTGTGGAGTGACTCTTTGTTGCATGTTGAGGGATAGTTATATGATCCAATTATGTTATTATTGTTGAGAGAACTTGCCCTAGTGAAAGTATGAACCCTAGGCCTTGTTTCCTAGCATTGCAATACCGTTTACGCTCGCTTTTATCATAAGTTACCTTGCTGTTTTTATATTTTCAGATTACAAAAAGCTATATCTACCATCCATATTGCACGTGTATCACCATCTCTTCGCCGAACTAGTGCACCTATGCAATTTACCATTGTATTGGGTGTGTTGGGGACACAAGAGACTCTTTGTTATTTGGTTGCAGGGTTGTTTGAGAGAGACCATCTTCATCCTACGCCTCCCACGGATTGATAAACCTTAGGTCATCCACTTGAGGGAAATTTGCTACTGTCCTACAAACCTCTGCACTTGGAGGCCCAACAACGTCTACAAGAAGAAGGTTGCGTAGTAGACATCAGTCACTCTTGATTCGTTGCCATCCCGGTACACCGCCGGAGGCATTCATATAGAGTCATATTTCGTTCTAGTATCGAGTTGTAATCATTGAGTTGTAAATAAATAGAAGTGTGATGATCATCATTCATAGAGCATTGTCCCAATAAGAAAAAGAGAAAGAGAAAGGCAAAAAAAGAGGCCCAAAAAAAGGAAAAGAAATAAAAAGGGGACAATGCTACTATCTCTTTTTCCACACTTGTGCTTCAAAGTAGCACCATGATCTTTATGATAGAGAGTCTCTCGATTTGTCACTTTCATATTCTAGTGGGAATTTTTCATTATAGAACTTGGCTTGTATATTCCAACAATGGGCTTCCTCAAATGCCCTAGGTCTTCGTGAGCAAGCAAGTTGGATGCACACCCACTTAGTTTCATTTGTTGAGCTTTCATACATTTATAGCTCTAGTGCATCCGTTGCATGGCAATCCCTACTCCTTGCATTGACATCAATCAATTGATGGGCATCTCCATAGCCCATTGATTAGCCGCGTCAACGTGAGAATTTCTCCTTTTTTGTCTTCTCCACACAACCCCCATTATCATATTATATTCCACCCATACTGCTATGTCCATGGCTCACGCTCATGTATTGCGTGAAGGTTGAAAAAGTTTGAAAATTCTTAAGTATGAAACAATTGCTTGGCTGAAACCGAGGTTGTGCATGATTTGAATATTTTGTGTGACAAAGATGGGACATAGCCAAACTATATGATTTTGTAGGGATGAACTTACTTTGGTCATGTTATTTTGAGAAGACATAATATCTTAGTTAGTATTCTTGAAGTATTATTATTTTTATGTCAATATTAAACTTTTGTCTTGAATCTTTCGGATCTGAACATTCATGCCACAATAAAGAAAGTTACATTGAGAAATACGCTAGGTAGCATTCCACATCAAAAATTTTGTTTTTATCATTTACCTACTCGAGGACGAGCAGGAATTAAGCTTGGGGATGCTTGATACGTCTCCAACGTATCTATAATTTTTTATTGTTCCATGCTATTATATTATCTGATTTGGATGTTTAATGGGCTTTATCATACACTTTTATATTATTTTTGGGACTAACCTATTAACCGAAGGCCCAGCCCAAATTGTTGTTTTTTTGCCTATTTCAATGTTTTGCAGAAAAGGATTATCAAACGGAGTCCAAACGGAATGAAACCTTCGGGAACGTGATTTTCGGAACAAACATGATCCAGAGGACTTGGAGTAGACGTCAAGCTATCAACAAGGAGGCCACGAGGCAGGGAGGTGCGCCTGCCCCCCTGGGCGCGCCCCCACCCGCGTGGGCCCCTCGTAGCTCCACCGACCTACTTCTTCCTCCTATATATACCTACGTACCCCGAAAACATCCAGGAGCACCACGAAACCCTATTTCCACCGCCGCAACCTTATGTACCTGTGAGATCCCATCTTGGGGCCTTTTCCAGCGCTCCACCGGAGGGGGCATTGATCACGGAGGGCTTCTACATCAACACCATAGCCTCTCTGATGATGTGTGAGTAGTTTACCTCAGACCTTCGGGTCCATAGTTATTAGCTAGATGGCTTCTTCTCTCTCTTTGGATCTCAATACAAAGTTCTCCTCGATCTTCTTGGAGATCTATTCGATGTAATCTTCTTTTGCGGTGTGTTTGTCGAGATCCGATGAATTGTGGGTTTGTGATCAAGATTTTCTATCAAGTGCTTAGCTTCGGGTTCAATCTTGCGGTGCTCGATCCCAGTGACAGTAGGGGAACCGACACGTATTGTATTGTTGCCATCGAGGATAAAAAGATGGGTTTTACATCATATTGCTTGAGTTTATCCCTCTACATCGTGTCATCTTGCCTAATGCGTTCTGTTCTTATGAACTTAATACTCTAGATGCATGCTGGATAGCGGTCGATGTGTGGAGTAATAGTAATAGATGCAGGCAGGAGTCGGTCTACTTGTCACGGACGTGATGCTTATATACATGATCATACCTAGATACTCTCATAACTATGCTCAATTCTATCAATTGCTCGACAGTAATTTGTTCACCCACCGTAATACTTATGCTATCTTGAGAGAAGCCACTAGTGAAACCAATGGCCCCCGGTCTATTTTCCATCATATTAATGTTTCATCAACTTGCTATTTCTATTACCGTTTATTTTGCAACCTTTACTTTTCAATCTATACAACGAAAATACCAAAAATATTATCTTATCATCTCTATCAGATCTCACTTTTGCAAGTGGCCGTGAAGGGATTGACAACCCCTTTATCGCGTTGGTTGCAAGGTTCTTATTTGTTTGTGTAGGTGCGAGGGACTTGAGCGTGGCCTCCTATTGGATTAATACCTTGGTTCTCAAAACTGGGGGAAATACTTGTGCTACTTTGCTGCATCACCCTTTCCTCTTCAAGGGAAAACCAACGTTGTGCTCAAGAGGTAGCAGTGGCTCCGTATATGGAGGAACACAAGAATTTTCTACGCTCCAAACACCCGGAGCAGTCTGACGACGGGATTACACGTGAACAAACGGGGAGTTTCGCCAGTTGGTTGCAGACACGTGTCATGCATGACGCCGCTATTGAAGATGACCTGTACTTCCTGTCCCAGTTACCATCTTCGAATATAATGACTTTTAAAGGGTACAAGATAAATGGGAATACATTTTACACGATCGCTCAAGATAAGAAGAGAACCAACCAAAACAGTGGTGTCTACTTTAATGCAGCAACCAAGACAGGAAAGGACACATAATATGGTTACATAGAGGACATATGGGAACTTGACTATGGACGTGGTTTGAAGGTCCCTTTGTTTCCGTGCAAATGGGTCAATATGACATGAGGCGGGGTAACGGAAGACCCGCGGTAGGGAATGACAACAGTGGATCTCAACAATCTTGCGTACGCAGACGAACCATTCGTCCTAGCCAATGATGTGGCCACTACTAGGAAAAGGGCTATAGATGGAATGGCCACTAATGGCGCACCAGACATGTGGTGCGCCACTACTATATAGCAGTGGCGCACCATGTGCCGGTGCGCCATTAGTGTGAAAGCCACTAATGGCGCACCAGACACACGGTGCGCCATTAGTAACATTTTTTTCCAAACATACTAATGGGGGCATAGTGCGCCATTACTAGTTCTAACTAGTAATGGCGCACCAGCCACATAGTGCGCCACTACTATATTTTTTATTTTTTATTTTTTTGCAAAACTACTAATGGCACACCAGGGAACAGTGCGCCATTACTAGTTTAAACTAGTAATGGCGATTACTAGTTTAAACTAGTAATGGCGCACTGTTCCACGGTGCGCCATTAGTGTATATTTCATGGACACTTGATCTCGATCCCCCTCCATCTCGATCGCTATCCCACCTCGCTAGAAAATTATTACTGTTTCATATTCATATTCATTTTCTAAAAAATTATTAGATGCAACAAAAAATAATAATAATAAAATTACTTATGGCGCACCTCTGGCTGGTGCGCCATTGCTATATAAATTTTTTTTACTAATGGCGCACCCATCGTGGGTGCGCCATTGCTATGTAAAAAAACATTCTAATGGCGCACCGCTTCGGGGTGCGCCATTAGTAAGTTTCCCCCCTTAGCTAATTCCTCCCTCTCCCTCGCCAGTCCACCCGCGCGCTCACCGGCCTGACCCACGAAGCCGCCGCCCCGACCCCCGCCGCCCCCGCGCCCCCCCCCCCACCACTGCAAATCCCCCGCGCCGCCGCCCCCGCGCCCCGCACCCCCCACCACTGCAGCTCCCCCGCGCCGCCGCCCCACCTCGTCTTCCACGCGCCAAATCGAGCGGCGGCCAGGTAAATCCCTCCTGACCTGCCGGCGTCCACCTCGACCTCGCTCCTCCCCTCCATTCCCTCCTGACTCCTCCACCTTCCCTTCTCTTTGCAGGATCGGACGAACTCCATCATCGAGCAGAACCGAGGCGAGCTCCAGCCCTACCCACCTGCGTCCAGCGCAGGTATGCTCATCCCCTTCCCGCCCCTCCGGCTGCCGGCGTCCGCCCTCCCTCTCCCTTGTCCCCCATCTCTGATTGGCAGTGGTTATGTTGATGAATATAAGTGGTGGTTATTTCAGTGTTTATTTCAGTGAATATAAGTGGTTATGTTGCAAAACCTTCTACTTTGTAATAAAGCTCAAGTGTTTCCAACACATATTTTAGATGAGGTTGCATCTGTGTCAACTGTCAAGTTCAGCACTTTCATATGGTATCTCCAGTTCTGAAAAGTAGATTCATATTGTATCTCAAGCAAGTCTCATTTCTCATTATCATAAGGAGTATAGGCAATATTTACTGTCTGAATCAGAACCTATAATGCCCACATCAATTTGTTAGTTTATGTTCCAGCTTGACAGTTTGTTTGTTGAAAGCAGTGATGGTGTTAGTTTAAAGGGAGCAAGCTTTGCTGCCCATGAAATCTGTTACTCTTTAGGTCCTGGCCATGTTTGGCATGAATAACCTCCAGATAATTAATTATTGTTCGAGTAATAATAAAAAGTAGAAGTGTGATTTAGAGACGAAACCTTCGAGGAGTGACAAACCTTCGAGGTCCCTGCCAAGACACTCAGCAACATAGCATTTAACACCAGACAAAACCTTCGAGGAGTGACAAACATGGCTTGCACTGTTGCACAAGGTGGCAAACACCACTTACTAAAAATATATCAAGCAGAAAACAGTACATAGTAAAATTCATGTAGCTCCATTCAAACAAGACCCTCACTCAAAAAAGTTTCAAATGCAGCCTCTTAGATTTGCTGCATTTGTGGCATCGGTTTGGGACACCTCTAATAGTTAGTGTACTGTACTTGCAATAGTTTGCTTGGTCTTTCTTTGGTTTCAGTTAAGTTATTGTCAGATTTTCCTCTCCATTGCTCTGAGTGGTGCTTGTGTTTCTACTTGCAGAAATCTACCATGAGTGGTACAATCTAATTTACTACTGCTGCTATATACATCAATGCTTTACTACTAGCCCATGAGTGGTGCTTGTGTTTCTACTTGCAGAAATGTACTACTTGGGAATTTTGTCAACTTGTGATGCTGCTGTTGTACCCCGAGAGGCCCTTGAGTTTGCCGAAATGCCAATTAACTTCCGTTCCAGCAAATTCGGGTACTCCATATGTCCTATTTTCAGCAAAGGTCATGCTGAAATTTTCCGTGAATTTTAGCATGACTTTGCTAAAAATAGGACATATGGGGCACTTACGACTAATGCATGGGCCGGGGTATCTTAGTACTTAATTAAGTAGGATCAACTGCCCCTTTATTCTTGCTGCATTAAACCATAGGTGGCAATAGAGCCAAGTGATTAGGCCCAACTTAGAATTCTCCTTCCCTTTTCTTGATAGGGTGTATTATTAGAAGATACCCATATATATCAGTCAACCTAGGGTCCCTCGGCATCGATAAACCCTAAATGATGAAAACTTAACTTAGCATTTAGGGTGCCTCAGCGTCGACAAACCCTAAATGACTAACAATATTCTATTGTAAAGCTAAACAGGAAAGAGGAACCACTCATCCTAACCATTAGCTCTCAAAATTACCACTTCACTTCTTACTACTGAAAATCTTAGACCATCTCCATTCACCAATTGCTCAAACCAGTAAGAAGGGAGTGTTTTCACCACACTGTGGATTATCTTATTGGACCCAACAGAGATGATGTAGTTTTGAATTATGAACATAGGAAATGTCATCATCGGACGACAAAAGTCTCCCGGGGGAGTGCGACTGGTGCCACGACGGTCGAGGTCTGTGTGACAGGCCTCACCTGGATGATGATCGACGCTTCAGCATTAAGCTCAAGGAGACCTTCGACGTTGAAACGGTACGCAACGACGACAACTGTTTTTTTTCATAATTAAGCATGACTTCAACTATTTCAACGTGTAATTTCATCTTTTACAATTCGAGTATAGTTTATCCCATGCCATGCAAGACGCTATGTCTTGGAGAGGATGGATTTTGAAGATCATGAAAATTTTGAAACGAATAAAATTCACCTAAGGACACATCATGATGTGGATTTTGAAGTAAATCTGTATAATGCTGAGAGCGTAACCCATTTTGGTTGCAAAATTGGGAAGCATTTTGCAAGATGTATGGTTTTGATGAGGGTATGCTTGTCACCATGGATCTTGGTGATCCTGACATCGACCAAGACAATATGGACATTTGGGTCCTTGTTGATACGCCTCCAGTTCTACCGCTATGTGAGTTTATCAAACATAGTTAATTATTAACTAATTTATATTGTTTATTTCAAAATAGTTGACAACTTATTTCCATTGATAGCTTATTTTGATTGTTCAAAAAATGTGCGGAACATGGTAGACAAAACCCACTACACAGATGGCTCCGAGTTAACTTATCAGGAGAAAAATCATCTGGTCGGATTTTGTACTGATCTTGAGAATTACAATATCTACAATCAAACTCCTCAACATTAATATGTGCCACTAGTGCACGTGTTGAACTACGGTAGCTACCATGGAGATACCCTGGTAAGATTTTTTACTATTACGACATCCGTGCATCTTTTGCATACTTCTAAAACTAGTACATCATTGCTAACTATGAAGTTATTACTATGTTTTTCAACAGAGAATCCCAGAGGATTATGTGCCTCATTTGATGTATCAGAATGGCAGCCTTCATGTTTTGAACTTATATCCAGGTCATCCTACGAATCTCAACTGTCCATACCGGATTTCTAGAAGAAGTGGAGACATGCTAAACAGAGAATGGAAAAAATGTATGGACAGTCGTAAGGAGGTTCTTGGAAGCAAAAGGAAGCGCCGCGCAAGAATTGGATACAGGATGATCTCCATTCTCCATAATGGAGAGTCAGGGTCTATATTGTTTTATGCTATTTTACCTTAAATAGGGTATTTAGGTCCCGCCTAATACTGATGATCATGTGCTAAGAACAATTAAGTAGGGTTGGTTCGATGACTATCAGGATGATGATCGTATGACTTGTTATTAATAACGAGTAGAAGTTGTATGATGATGATTAGTAGGACTTGTTAGGATTAGTATTACTTTTGACAAACTCGCTACTCGCGGTCTCGAGACTTGTAATGTTCTATCTTTGTTCGGTCTTTTGAATTCGGAGACTAATATGATGAATTGTATTCGGAGACTAATCTTCTATTGTATTCGATGAATCAGCTGTTGCTGTGTGGTGCTGTTTATATTCTGTCCAATAATATATTTTATAATCTGTGCAAATATCAGAAAAGAAAAAAAATCCCTAATATACGTACTAATGGCGCATCACCCCAACCTGCGCCATTAGTATGCCAAAGGATACTAATGGCGCATCACCCAGCAGTGTGCCATTAGTATGGCAAAGCACATGGGTAAATATGGCCCCTGGGAGGCATACTAATGGCGCACCGTGGCCTATACTAATAGCGCACTGCCCGGTGCGCCATTAGTATACCAGATACTAATGGCGCACCAGTGGTGCGCCATTAGTAAAAAATACTAGTGGCGTGGTACTAGTGGCGCACCAGTAGTGCGCCATTACTAGGCAAAACTGGTGCGCCACTAGTAGGCCTTTTCCTAGTAGTGGGCGCAGGTTTTCTATGTGAAGGACATGTCTACCAAGCCGTGAAAAACAAAAGATAAGGAAGCGAATACATCATACGATGAGCCAAACCGCCACATAGTTCTTTCAGGGAAAAGAAACATCGTGGGAGTGGATGACAAGACGAACATGTCAGAAGATTATGATAAGTTTGATGAAATTGCTCCATTCACAGTGAATATTGACCCGAGCATCCAGTTAAATGATGAAGATTGTCCATGGTTACGGCGCAAAGGGACACACGCGAAGAAAAAGTTTCACACCCAAAGATCCCACTCTGGGATGTGATCGGCTTCACTGTCATCACTTTCTTCTCTTGTGACTTTCCGGACTTGTATATCTGGAAAGTCCCACTTCGAAAAAACCGGAGGGAATCTTTGTAATAGTTAGGGTAATTATGCATTTTGGCATTTGAAACGCGAAGAAATATTATGTGCAAACAAATTCTTTCATGCATTATGTAGGACTTCATTTGCTATTTTTTCGAGCTACATGACCCTTAAATTGAAAAGCACTACAAATGAATGCAAGACAGGATAGTTTGTAATCAATGTAAGAAGATCCATACTTCTCTAAGTTCAAAAATTCTGAAAAAAATACCACACTATAGAAAATTTGTTGTTTGTTACTTTGGAAAAGTTTCATGATTTTATCGCATTCTGACTTCCCGGAAAAATTCAGACGATCATAGAAAACTTTCTGTTTTCAAACAGCAATATGTCTGTAATGATCTGCAGAATTACCATACTTCTTTTACTACAAAAATTCTGAACAATCTGGAAAACATGGGAAATTTGTATGTCAATCGTCTGTAAAAAATTCAGAATTTTATCGCATTCTAGTGAATTTTAACAATTCTGTTACTGGAAGCAAAAGTTTCTGTTTTTCACAGAATCAAGTCAACAATCATCCACACTATCCCAAAGGCTATACTTGGTGCTTTATTGACACAAAAGCTACAAGAAGCATGTGCTAAAAACCTGAGAGGGTTACAGCAAAAACTTGATGCACTTCGTGTACAAAAGGAACAATCTCTTTCAAAGTATTAGGGTTTCAGACGAAAACTCATCTGTTACAGAGGCATTTCGTTTTTTTAACTTATTAAAACTCCAGAGTTTTTGTCCGTTCAGTATGCACCATTCAAAGCCACGTCAACAATTTTCAACCCTTTCTGACTTCATTTGCTATTTTTCATGTATTTACTGATTTTTAGCTAAATGACCCTGAAATTGAAAAACACTTCAAATGAACTTTGAAAAGGTTGAAAGTTGGCATGGTATCATCATTTCACCCACATAGCATGTGCAAAAAAGTAGAGAGGGTTACGACAAAAACTGGATGCACTTCGTGTACAAAATGGACAATCTCTTTCGAAGTATGAAGGTTTCGAACGAAAACTCATCTGTTACAAGTCATTTCATTTTTTTAAATAACCTAAGTATTACCAAATTGAATATAATGATAAAACACACTAATATTAAACAAAAGAAAAAATAATCACTGAAAAATCTATTTTTAAAGTTAAGTTATTCACAAACTAGTAATTCAAACAAATTTCAAATAATTCAATTTAAACTATTCAAATTTGAAAACTACTGACACTAACAGAAAGTTTGTAATTTTTTGTACCTAAAGCAAGAATATCCACAAAGAAACTCTAAATACAGTAAAAAACAACTCAGAAATAAAAAAAGAAAATAAATAAAGCAGAAAAGAACAAAACTAAATAAAAATGGGATAATTAATTTGGTGCCCTTAGTTGTGTCCCACTCGGCAGGTTTATCCCTAGTATTCGAAAACACTTGTTCCTGCCCAATCCACTTTACTCCTCTTATGCTTTTGCCCTTTCACCGTTTGACCATCACTTTGAAAACATCATAAAAAATTCATACTAACTCAGAAAAATTCGAATAAGATATCAAAATGTTCAGAAAAGCATCACCTATATGTGCATGCCATTTGCATTCATGAAAAAAGTGTTGGCCAGTCCCTATCTTAGTTTTAGCTCATATGATCTTAGCATGAACAGTAAAAATCTAAAAAAAAATCTAAAAAAAAATCTAAAAATTATAAAAAAAATTGGTGGCCAACTTTGACCAATGTTTCGAGTGCTTGCCAAGTTTCATAAGGGAATGACATTCATGGAAGTTGTGGTGAAAAAATGAAATTTTGGAGCATTGATTTTTGTTTTTTGCGATGACTTCCACGAATGTCATTCCCTTATGAAACTTGGCTAGCACTCAAAAAATTGGTCAAAGTTTGCCACCAATTTTTTTAGATTTTTTAGAATTTTTTTAGATTGTACTGTTCATGCTAAGATGATATGAGGTAAATCTGAAATGGGGACTGGCCAACACTTTTTGTACGAATGCAAATGACATGCACATATAGGTGATGCTTTTCTGAACATTTCAATATCTTATTTGAATTTTTCTGAGTTAGTATGAATTTTTTATTATGTTTTCAAAGTGATGGTCAAACGGTCAAATGGCAAAAGAATAAGAGGAACAAAGTTGTTTGGGCAGGAATAAGTGTTTTCGGAAACTAGGGGTAAATCTGCCGACTGTGACCCAACTAGGTGCATAACATCAATTATCCCTAAAAAAATTGCGCGCTGCCCTGTGGGCCTACTTGGCCTTGGGCCAGGATGCAGGCCCGCAAGGCCCAGCAAGCCCACAGGGCAGCGCGGCAAAGTTTGACCCAGAAGCCTGCTATAGAGAGGAGCTCGAGAGAGCTACCACACTGGGGCTTATAAACCAGTGCGGACACCCCTCGGCTAGCGAGGTGGGACTAAACTTGCCGCACCGCACCTGCGCCAGTGCACCCCTTTAGAACCGGGTCGTGGCTCCAACCGATACTAAAGGAGGGGGGGCTTTAGTACCGGTTGCAGCCATGACCCGATACAAAAGGGGGTCGCTTCCCGCCGCTTGGCCTGGCCAAACAGACCGTTAGTAGCGGTTGGTGGCTCCAACCCGTACTAAAGGTCCAACCTATATAAAACAATACTTCAAATTTTTGCAGTTTCATCTCCCACTTCCTCTCCTCTTCTTCGACATCGCCGCCGCCCCGTCCCGCGCCGTCGCCCGTCGCCGTTGCCGCCCCCGCCATGCGCCGTCGCCGCTGCCATCCCCGTCGTCGCCGCCCCCGTCCCCGTCGACGCCCCGGCCCGTCGTCGCCTTCCCCATTGTCGCCGTCTCGCCACCGGCCCATACGCCGTCGCCCCGTCGCCGTCGCCACCCCCGTCGCCTCGCTGAGCCCCGGCCCGTCACCCCGCTGTGAGAACCCCGACCGCCCCCAAGGCCGCACACACACACACACACACACTTAGATATGTTTTTCTATTTTTTGTTTTTTCTGTTTATTTGTTTTTTATACAAAGGTTTTAGATGAATTAATTAATTAGATTAGATTAATGTCAAATGTCAAATGTCAAAGGTTCTAGATGAATTAATTAATTAGATTAATGTCAAATGTTAGATGAATTAGCTATATATATATATATATATATATATATATATATAGGGAAAATCCATCCTACCACCCGGTGGTAGTTACCCCATATATCTCATATACTACCATGTGGTACTATATATATTATTTTATTATTTTAAATATGTTGATATACTATATCTAAGATATTTCAAAGCAAGTTAAATGAAAAAATTGCATATAGTTTTTGTTATATTTGTGAAATACGTACATATTTATACGTAAAAAAGAGCATTCTCAAAACATGGTACATACTAACTAAAAAATAGTATATATACTACCTAATCATTGTTATATACTACATACTACACGTACATACTCTCGGTTTCGATAGATACTACATACAACATACAAAACACAAAGGTGGTAACTACCACTGCTTGTAGGAAACATTTGTCTATATATATATATATATATATATATATATATATATATATATATATATATATATATATATATATATATATATATATATATATATATATATATATATATATATATAATTTTTTAAATGATTGGATTGTGATTTCTTATATACAAATTTAAAAAATGATATCGTGTCATTTTTTAAATTTGTATATAAGAAATCACAATCCAATCATTTAAAAATTATACATTTGCATATAGTATTTGTTCTCGACGATGCCCGGCCCGCATCCTTGATACGTCTTCGTCGTATCTATAAATTTTGATTGTTCCATGCCAATATTCTACAACTTTCACATACTTTTGGCAAATTTTTATACTATTTTTTGGACTAACATATTGATTCAGTGCTCAGTGTCAGTTCCTGTTTGTTGCATGTATTTTTGTTTTTGTTGCATGTTTTTTTGTTTCGCAGAAAATCCATATCAAACGGAGTCCAAATGGGATAAAAACTGACGGAGATTTGTTTTTGGAATATTTATGATTTTTGGGAAGAAGAATCAACGCGAGACGATGCCCGAGGGGGGCACGAGGCAGGGGGCGCGCCCTGGGCCATCATGGCCAACCCCTAAGGCGGTTGGTGCCCTTCTTTCGCCGCAGGAAAGATAATATCCGGATAGAGATCGTGTCCAAAACTCAGCCCAATCGGAGATACGGATCTCCGGGAATTTAAGAAACGGTGAAAGGGCAGAATCAGGGAAAGCAGAAACAGAGAGACACAGAGAGACAGATCCAATCTCAGAGGGGCTCTCGCCCCTCCCACGCCATGGAGACCATGGACCAGAGGGGAAACCCTTCTCCCACCTAGGGAGAAGGTCAAGGAAGAAGAAGAAGAAGAAGGAGGGGGGCCCTCTCCCCCTCGCTTCCGGTGGCGCCGGAGTGCCACCGGGGCCATCATCATCACCGCAATCTTCACCAACAACTTCACCACCGTCATCACCAACTCTTCCCCCCTCTATGCAGCGGTGTAACACATCTTTTACCCGCTGTAATCTCTACTTAAACATTGTGCTCAACGCTATATATTATTTCCCAATGATGTTTGGCTATCCTATGATGTTTGAGTAGATCCGTTTTGTCCTATGGGTTAATTGATGATCGTGATTGGTTTGAGTTGCATGTTTTATTATTGGTGCTGTCCTATGGTGCTCTCAGTGTCGCACAAGCGTGAGGGATCCCCGCTGTAGGGTTTGCAATATGTTCATGATTTGCTTATGATGGGTGGCGTGAGTGACATAAGCACATACCCGAGTAAGTAGGTTGTTTGCGTATGGGAATAAAGAGGAGTTGATACTTTAGTGCTATGGTTTGGTTTTACCTTAATGATCTTTAGTAGTTGCGGATGCTTGCTAGAGTTCCACTCATAAGTGCATATGATCCAAGTAGAGAAAGTATGTTAGCTTATGCCTCTCCCTCAAATAAAATTGCAATAATGATTACCGGTCTAGTTATCGATTGCCTAGGGACAAATAACTTTCTCGTGACAAAAAGCTCTCTACTAAAACTAATTTAGTTGCTTCTTTATCTAAACAACCCCTACTTTTTATTTACGTGCTCTTTATTATCTTGCAAACCTATCCAGAAACACCTACAAAGTGCTTCTAGTTTCATACTTGTTCTAGGTAAAGCGAACGTCAAGCGTGCGTAGAGTTGTATCGGTGGTCGATAGAACTTGAGGGAGTATTTGTTCTACCTTTAGCTCCTCCTTGGGTTCGACACTCTTACTTATCGAAAGAGGCTACAATTGATCCCCTATACTTGTGGGTTATCAAGACCTTTTTCTGGCGCCGTTGCCGGGGAGTTATAGCGTGGGGTGAATATTCTCATGTGTGCTTGTTTGCTTTATCACTAAGTAGATTTTATTTGCTGTTCTAAGTTGTTCTCTATCTTTAGTTATGGATATGGAACACGAAATACCAAAAAATTAGGTGTATTTGCTGCTCATGGAGATGGGGAACCTCCTAAAACCCTCGATGCTCATTATGTGAAAAATATTATGTACTACTTTGATAATCCTGAGAAAACCGCATTCAACTATATCATGGGAGACACGTTGGATCAAAGTGAATACTTTAGAGATTATTGCTTGACTCAAAAAGGGAAACTATTATGGGATCAAATTCATATGTTGCATTGGTATGCTCGGGAACTATGCTTGAGATATGATTATACTTGTTGCTCTAGCATGAAGCCTCCACACCTTCCCTTTTCATGCAAAATTAATGATGATAAAACCTTGGCTTCTTGTGCTAATGGTATATATGATTACTATGATGTGGAACAAATAGAAGAATTCGTTGCTTTTATGGGTGCTTATGAAATTGAATCTTTGTTTAAAGAGTGTGAAAATCTTGATGATGCTGTTTACAGACCTGAAAATTTTGCTATACTTAAATTTTGTTATGAGAATTATGAATACAATTCCAATATTGATGCATTTATTGAGAAAGTCTCCGCTGTCCAAGAAGAGACTAATATTTTGCAGGAAACTATGGAAGAAGAAATTACTGAAACTGTGAGCTCATTAGATGAAAAAGATGAGGAGGAGAGCGAAGAACAAAAGGAGGAAGAGCGGATTGATCACCCGTGCCCACCTTCTAATGAGAGTAACTCTTCAACTCATACCTACTAGCTCTCTGACTGTCCTTTGTAATTGCTTAAGACACCCCCCCCCTCTCTCCTTGTACATTTGTAACATAGTCACCCTTTTGGGTCCTTAATATACACATGCAGTAGGACGGGCTCCTACTGTCCAACCTTCAAAAAAAACTCTTCAACTCATACATTGTTTAATTTCCCTTCATGCTTACCGAAGGATGATTGCTATGATAATCGCTATCATCCCTTTGATTCTTTTGAAATATCCCTTTTTGATGATGCTTGTTATGCTTGTGGCCAAGATGCCAATATCAATTATGCTTATGGAGATGAACTTGCTATAGTTCCTTATGTCAAACATGAAATTGTTGCTATTGCACCCACGCATGATAGTCCTGTTATCTTTTTGAATTCTCCAAACTACACTATATCGGAGAAGTTTGTGCTTATTAAGGATTATATTGATGGGTTGCGTTTTACTACTACACATGATGATTTTGATAAATATAATATGCATGTGCTTGCTGCTCCTACTTGCAATTATTATGAGAGAGGAACTACATCTCTGCCTCTCCATGTTTCCAATACGATAAAATTGCAAGAAACTGTTCATACTATGCATTGGCCTTTACTATGTGTGCATGAATTGTTCTTTTATGACATGGCGATGCATAGGAAGAGAGTTAGACTTCGTCATTACATGATATATGTTACTTTGTGCTCACTACTAAATTACAAATCATTGTTAGTTAAAATTGGCTTTGTTATACCTTGGGATCCGGGTGGATCCATTACTTGAGTACTATATGCCTAGCTTAATGGCTTTAAAGAAAGCGCTGCCAGGGAGACAACCCCGAAGTTTTAGAGAGTCATTTCTTTCTGTTGAGTGCTTTTATATAGTTTAAAAAGAAAAAAATATAAAGAGGGGAACCCAAGACTTTTCAAAAAGGAAAGTGAAAGTGAGAGAGACAAGCATTGTTGAAGTGAGGGAGCTCCTTGAACTTTGTTCATGCTCACGGAAACTTTGTGAATCTTGATTACAGAAACTTTTCAACAAAAATAATTATCCCCTTGTAAAATTCCATTGTATTATAAAAATAATGTGCCAAGGTTTGCCTTTAGGATGTTTACAATGCTTGTTGGTTTGTGCGGTGCAGGACAGAAACTTTGGCTGTAGTGCGCGATTTTTCATTTTTTACTGCAACGTCAAACGGTTCTGAAACTTTTTGCACTGTCTTTCTATAATAATTGTTTATGTTTCCTAATTTGTTCAGAATTTTTTGGGTTACATAAGTATGGTGGATGTTCGAATCTTTACAGACTGTCCTGTTTTCACATATTGCTGTTATAGCTTCATTATTTGCATATGTTTGAATTCTTGTTGAAGCCTCCTTGACTTGAGGCCATAGAATTGTGATAGCATATAGTGGGTAATGTTTGTTTATAATTATACAATAATGTTACATCAGTACAAGATGGGATTTCTTTGCCATATTCACTAACCCTGCCACTAAAAGTTCGGTTAAGTTTTGCGTGAATGAAGTGTTGGAAGATCGAGGAGGTCTCGATGTGAGGAGAAGGAGGAGAGGCAAGAGCTCAAGCTTGGGGATTCCCGAGGCACCCCAAGTAAATATTCAAGGATACTCAAGCGTCTAAGCTTGGGGATGCCCCGGAAGGCATCCCATCTTTCTTCAACAAGTATCGGTATGTTTTCGGATTCGTTTCGTTCGTGCGATATGTGCAAATCTTGGAGTGTCTTTTGCATTTAGTTTTCACTTTTATTTTATGCACCATGCTAGTATGAGATAGTCCATGGTTGATTTATAGAATGCTCATGCACTTCACTTAAATCTTTTGAGTATGGCTTTATAGAATGCTTCATGTGCTTCACTTATATCATTTGAAGTTTGGATTGCCTGTTTCTCTTCACATAGAAAACCGCCATTTGTAGAATGCTCTTTTGCTTCACTTACATTTGTTAGAGCGTGGGCATATCTTTTGTAGAAAGAATTAAACTCTCTTGCTTCACTTATATCTATTTAGAGAGATGACAGGAATTGGTCATTCACATGGTTAGTCATAAAATCCTACATAAACTTGTAGATCGCTGAATATGATATGTTTGACTCCTTGCAATAGTTTGCGTTATAAAGATGGTGATATTAGTCATGCTAGTGGGTAGTTGTGGATTTGTAGAAATACTTGTGTTGAGGTTTGTGATTCCCGAAGCATGCACGTATGGTGAACCGTTATGTGATGAAGTCGGAGCATGTTTTTTTTTTATTGCCATCCTTTGTGTTGAGGTCGGGATCGCGCGATGGTTAACTCCTACCAACCCTTCCCCTAGGGGCATGTGTGTAGTACTTTGTTTCAATAGCTTCTAGACTTTTGCAATAAGTATGTGAGTTCTTTATGACTAATGTTGAGTCCATGGATTATACGCACTCTCACCCTTCCACCATTGCTAGCCTCTCTAGTACCGCGCAACTTTTGCCGGTGCATTATACCCACCATATACCTTCCTCAGAACAGCCACCATACCTACCTATTATGGCATTTCCATAGCCATTCCGAGATATATTGCCATGCAACTTCCATCATCATCATATACATGACTTGAGCGTTCATTGTCATATTGCTTTGCATGATCGTAAGATAGCTAGCATGATATTTTCATGGCTTGTCCATTTTTTGATATCTTTGCTATGCTAGATCATTGCACATCCCGGTACACAGCTAGAGGCATTCATAGAGTCATTATGTATTAGTTTTATCGATTTGTAATATTGAGTTATAAGTAAATAAAGTGTGATGATCATCATTATTAGAGCATTGTCCCATGTGAGGAAAGGATGATGGAAGCAATGTTTCCCTCACAAGTTGGGATGAGTCTCCAGACTTTATGAAAAATAAAAGAGGCCAAAGAAGCCCAAATAAAAAAGAGAGGCCAAAGAAGCCCGCCAAAAAAAGAAAAAGAATAAAAGGGACAATGTTACTATCCTTTTTCCACACTTGTGCTTCAGAGTAGCACCATGTTCTTCATATAGAGAGTCTCTTGAGTTATCACTTTCATATACTAGTGGGAATTTTCATTATAGAACTTGGCTTGTATATTCTGATGATGGGCATCCTCAAATGCCCGAGGTCTTCATGAGCAAGCAAGTTGGATGCACCCCCACTTAGTTTTCAGTTTGAGCTTTCATATACTTATAGCTCTTAGTGCATCCGTTGCATGGCAATCCCTACTCCTTGCATTGAGATCAACTGATGGGCATCTCCATAGCCCGTTGATTAGCCGCGTCGACGTGAGACTTTCTCCTTTTTGCCTTCTCCACACAAGCTCCACCATCATATTCTATTCCACCTATATAGTGCTATATCCATGGCTCACGCTCATGTATTGCGTGAAAGTTGAAAAAGTTTGAGAATACTAAAGTATGAAACAATTGCTTGGCTAAAACCAGGGTTGTGCATGATTTGAATATTTTGTGTGGTGAAGATGGAGCATAGCCAGACCATATGATTTTGTAGGGATAACTTTCTTTGGCCATGTTATTTTGAGAAGACATGATTGCTTTATTAGTATGCTTGAAGTATTATTGTTTTTATGTCAAATGATAGACTATTGCCTTGAATCACTCGTGTCTTAATATTCATGCCATGATTAGATTACATGATCAAGATTATGCTAGGTAGCATTCCACATCAAAAAATATCTTTTTTATCATTTACCTACTCGAGGACGAGCGGGAATTAAGCTTGGGGATGCTGATACGTCTCCGTCGTATCTACAATTTTTGATTGTTCCATGCCAATATTCTACAACTTTCATATACATTTGGCAACTTTTTATACTATTTTTGGGACTAACATATTGATCCAGTGCCTAGTGCCAGTTCTTGTTTGTTGCATGTTTTTTTGTTTTGCGGAAAATCCATATCAAACGGAGGCCAAATGGGATAAAAACTGACGGAGATTTTTTTGGAATATTTATGATTTTTGGGAAGAAGAATCAATGCGAGACGATGCCCGAGGGGGCCACGAGGCAGGGGGGCGCACCCCAGGGGGTCAGGCGCACCCTGGGCCCTCATGGCCACCCCATAAGGCGGTTGGTGCCCTTCTTTCGCCGTAAGAAAGGTAATATCCGGATAGAGATCGTGTCAAAATTCAGCCCAATCAGAGTTACGGATCTCCGGGAATTTAAGAAACAGTGAAAGGGCAGAATCAGGGAAGGCAGAAACAGAGAGAGACAGAGAGACAGATCCAATCTCGGAGGGGCTCTCGCCCCTCCCACGCCATGGAGACCATGGACCAGAGGGGAAACCCTTATCCCACCAAGGGAGAAGGTCAAGGAAGAAGAAGAAGGAGGGGGGCTCTCTCCCCCTCGCTTCCTGTTGGGGATATTACCACTGGGCGTAAGCCGGCCAGGAGAGGCCGGGTTAACCCCATAAGTAATTCATCTGTATCTAAAGTCCATGAAGACAGACGGTGACGCTTTATGCAGGCCCAGGGCCCAAAGACGGTTTAAGGCCTGTAGACATAAACCGGTATTGATATGTAAACTTGTGTTGTAAGATAGAAATAGCAGAGACCGAGCCGGACACGATTATGAGCCATCCTCGGGATTCTGTAAACCGACGGGCGTCAACCCATGTATATAAGGGGACGACCCGGCGGTGGTTCAAGGACAACAGACAACAACTCGAGACTCAGGCAAAGCGTATTCGCTCCCTGGTCATCAAAACCCCAGCAATTCCATCACAACTAGACGTAGGCTTTTACCTTCATCGTAAGGGGCCGAACTAGTATAAAACTCTCTTGCGTCCCTTGTCCACTTTAACCCCTTTAAGTTAACCTGTAGCGATGGCTCCACGACTAAGTCCTTTCTCTAGGACAACTGCCGTGACAAAACCACGACAGTTGGCGCCCACCGTGGGGCTATCACACGATAGTTTCAAGTTCTTGGAGGGCAACTTCGAAGGACTCAAGGGTTACGCTGTGGGCCGGATGACCAAGAGTCGTCGCGGCAAGCTCTACATCGATGATGCGGGCTGGGGCCCTGAGGCCGGCTGAATCGAGTACGGGTACCAGGTCCCCTTTGGTGGCATACACGTTTTCATTTTTAGATCGGCGAACCGGGCCCTGAGCCGGACATCTGCACCGACCTCGTCGAAACGGCTCAGCGTGCCAGATCTGCCCGAGTCAAGCCTGTCATGAAGCGTGCCTTCATGGGAGTTATCCATGGAGGGGACTCTGAGGATAGATCAGAATCTGGTGGTGAGACCGTCGTTTATTCCGGCGACGAGTCATCGACCGAAGAGACCGAGTCGTTATATCAGTTACAAGATGGCCGGATTGGGGCCTGTTCCGATGGCGACAGTATTCCGGACCCCTTTGATCTGCCAAACCGGGTTGCGATCTTCATGGCCGGTACGCAACCGGCGCTCTACTCTTCGACCGCAGCGGCGATGATTTCCGAATCGGCAGCGGCAGCAGCGGCCGGGGCAGGAGGCCCTGTGCGACCGCCAGCTTAGGTTCTATCTGATTTGTTTGACGCGTTGGCAACGCTAATGGCGGAGGTTAACCCGGCGGATCAGGATGCACACAATGCGGAAATCGCGAAAGTGAAAGATCAGATCACCCAGGCCAAAGCCGACTTAGCAGCTGAGGATACCAGGATAGCCGCGGAGCGGGCCGCTTTGGATGCACAAGCTTACCGGATTGTGCTGGATCAGAGTGCGTTGAACGAAGTCCTGAAGAGGAGGCACCGATCTCGCCTGCCGCCGGTTTATGACGCTAGAAATCTCTTTAACACCCTAGGAGCAGGGACCAGTAATCCGCCGGTGGTAAACCGGGCGGAGGCACCTAGAGTAGGAGCGCCGGTTCAGCCACGTTTGGTGGATCCGCCTCGTCAGAACAACATTGTAGCACCGCATGTCCCCACGCCACTGGGTCATTATTCTAACCCGATGGACAACATTGTCACTGCCGCTTCACGGCTGGCGGCCATCCCGATCGAAGGCGATTCTCCGGCGGCGGTCGAGATGCGTCGGGTTAGGGAGCTTCTTCAGACAGCCTTGGTTCAACAGGAGGCTTATTCATATAGTCGCGATCGGATTCATTCCACTCCCCGTCCAAGCCGGAGTTACGGCAGGCGTATGGATGAACCCGCAGTGTCAAGCAATGCGCGGAACCGTGATCTGCCCCGTGGCAATAACCCGGCGGGTGGTGCTAGTGATGCTCAGGAGGTGGTGGACCGGGCTCGGGCATGCAGAGAGGCCGAGTTAGCGGTGCAACATGAAGCCCGTCAGCTACGCAATGTGCGCCTGCCCAAGGATTTCAAGGGCCCGCGCAAGGTGCCGAATTACACTGCCGATTTATCTCCTGAAACATGGGTCGAAAGCTATGAGATGGCCATGGAGATGCTGGATGTGGATGACGCGGCATGTGCGAAATACTTCACCATGATGCTAGAAGGGACAGCCCGCACTTGGTTAAAGAGCTTACTGGCTAATTCTATCAGGTCATGGGCCGAGTTGAGAGCACGGTTTATTCAGAATTTCAAGGATACATGCAAGCAGCCCATGTCAATTCTGGACTTAGCTTCCTGTGTCCAGCAGGAAGGAGAGTCAACAACCCATTGGGTGCGTCGGGTTTCGGAGATTTTGCATTCCTCGGACCGCATCAACGCTGACACCGCAGTCTTAACATTGGAAGGCAATTGCCGGTTTGAACCCCTGAAATTGAAGTTGGGACGGCTCAAATGTCATTGTAATGACATGGGAACCCTCATGGCTGCACTGGTGAAGTATGCTGACTCTGATAGTACCAAGGATCCCGAGTCTGACGATGATAAGACAGGGAAGGGAAAAAAGAGCCGCAACACCAAGGGGCAGCACCACAACCCGGCGGGTCATGGAAACGGCGGCAAGCGTAAGGCGGACCACGGTTTAGACTTTGTGGCTAATACTAATACACATAACAAGGGCCAGCGGCGTAAGGGTAAACCGCCCCAGCGCGGTGGAAGGCCAAGTCCTAATCCGGAGCGTTTGTCTTATCTGTTGAACCAGCCCCGTCCAAAGCATGGGACGAAGGAGGACCCGTCCACGCACCTCTGGAAAGATTGTTACATCATGCAAGAGTTCAAAAATTCTGATTCTTTCCGGTATGATCATGGACCAGGAGGCGGTTCGGGCCCCGGGCCTCATGGGCCGGGTTATGGCGGAGGAAATTCTGGTTGAGGCTTCCACGGTAATCAGGGTGGACATAATAATCAAAGTAATCAGGGTAACCAAGGTGGCTATAATCATCAGGGCAATCAGCAGCAGCAACAGTCGGGTTACTAGAGCGACCCGAAGCAGTTGAATAGCGGACAGTATCATGTCTTCACCACTAGCTTGGACAAACGCGATTAGAAGCTTCATAAAAGGGCGGTGAATGCCGTTGAACCGTCGGTGCCCCATTATTTGCGCTGGTCCGAGCAGACGATTGTGTGGAGTAGAGAAGATCATCCGCCCCGGGTTGGCAATCCGGGTCATCTGGCTCTGGTGGTGGCACCTCAGGTGGGAGGTTATAAGTTCACTAAGGTACTCATGGATGGAGGGAGTAGTATCAACATCCTTTATTATGAAACTTTCCGTCGCATGGGGCTAACAGATAAAAATCTTAAACCGTCCAATACGGTGTTCCATGGTGTGGTGCCTGGTAAGTTGGCATATCCTGTTGGTAAGATAGCTCTGGAGGTGGCTTTTGGAGATGAGCATGACTCGAGATCAGAAACCCTGACCTTTGAAGTGGTGAAAATCAGAAGCCCATATCATGCCCTATTTGGACGGCCAGCTTATGCTAAGTTTATGGCACGGCCTTGTTATGTCTATCTGCAGCTCAAGATGCCGGGTCACAAGGGAACTATAACCGTGCATGGGAGCCGCAAGATTCCTTTGGAGTGCGAAGAAGGTGATGCGGCTTATGCTGAGTCGGTTTGTGCAACAGAAGAGTTGAAGTTTTACAAGGACAATGTTGATCCGGCGGATATGTCTTCGTTGAAGAAACCAACTACAGAGCATGATCCGGCCCTGAAGTTTAAATTGGCTGATGAGACCAAGCTTGTTGACTTCGTGCCTGACGATTCGTCCAAGCAGTTTAGCATCAGCGCTAACTTGGATCCGAAATAGGAAGGCGCGCTCATCGAGTTCATCCGTGAGAATCGGGACATATTTGCATGGAAGCCTTCTGACATGCCAGGTGTACCGAGAGAAGTCACTGAGCACACTCTCAATGTTGATCCCATGTATAAACCGGTCAAGCAGTTTCTCTGCCGGTGCAATGAAGAAAGACGCAAAGCTATTGGAGAAGAAGTAGCCAGGCTCTTGGCGGCTGGATTTATCGTTGAAGTATTCCATCCTGAGTGGTTGGCTAATCCGGTGCTGGTCCTTAAAAAGAATGGCACTTGGCGTATGTGTTTGGACTACACAGACCTTAACAAAGCATGTCCAGCAGATCCTTTTGCCCTCCCTTGTATTGATCAAATTATTGATGCTACGGCGGGTTGCGAGCGTTTCAGTTTTTTGGATGCATATTCTGGTTATCATCAGATCAAAATGGCAGTTAAGGACCAGGAGAAGACAACCTTCATAACCCCCTTTGGATCCTTCTCCTATGTGTCCATGCCCTTTGGGCTCAAGAGTAACCAGGCGACTTATCAACGGTGTGTGCAGAATTGTCTTCATAAACAGATCGGCCGCAATGTTCCCGCCTATGTGGATGATATTGTGGTAAAATCAAGGAAGAAGGAGACATTGATTGATGACTTGAAGGAAACCTTTGATAACCTGCGGGTTTATAAAATGATGCTTAATCCGGCCAAGTGTGTCTTTGGTGTACCTGCAGGCAAGCTCTTGGGCTTTTTGGTGTCTAACAGGGGCATTGAAGCTAATCCGGAAAAGATCAAAGCCATCACCTCCTTGGCTAAACTGAAGTGCATCAATGATGTTCAACGCCTGGCAGGCCGGATTGCCGCGTTGAGCCGGTTTGTCAGTCGCCTTGGTGAGAAGGCCATCCCTTTGTATCAGATGCTGAAGAAAACGGACAACTTCATCTGGAATGACATCACTAATGAAGCATTTGAAGACTTAAAGCGGCAGCTAGCTAATCCGCCGATTCTCGCTGCTCCGGTTGACAAAGAACCATTGTTGCTTTATGTGGCAGCTAACGCTTGGGCTGTTAGTGTGGCTATTGTGGTGGAGCGCAAGGAGGCAGGAAAGGAATATCCGGTTCAGCGGCCGGTTTATTATATCAGTGAGGTACTTATTAAGTCCAAGCAGAGGTACCCGCATTGGCAAAAATTGGTGTATGGGGTTTTCATGGTAAGCCAGAAGTTTAAGCAGTATTTCCAACGTCATCCCATCACGGTGGTCAGCTCTGCTCCTTTGGGGGATATAATCTAGAACAGGGAGGCAACTAGCCGGATTGCTAAGTGGGCTATCGAGCTCGGGCCTCATGGGTTGAAATACATACCCCGAACGGCGATCAAATCTCAAGCACTTGTGGATTTCATCAATGATTGGAAAGAATTACAAGCGCTAGAGGAGAAGCCGGATCATACTTATTGGACTATTCATTTTGATGGGTCCAGGGAATTGGAGGGCTCGGGGGCTGGAGTCGTATTAACTTCCCCACGAGGTGATAAGTTTCGTTATGTTCTCCGTTTAATGGTCCCTTGCACTAACAATGCAGCTGAATATGAGGCTTTACTCCATGGTCTTCGGATGGCTAAGGAGATGAACCTAAGCCGAGTTAAGTGCTTTGGTGACTCGGATCTGGTGGCTCAACAAGTGTCCGACACTTGGGATTCCAAGGACCCACTAATGGCAGCATATCGTCGTGAGGTGGATATTGTTGCAGGTCACTTTAAAGGTTATCAAGTGGATCATGTGGACCGGCGGCAGAATGAAGCGGCGGACGCTTTAAGCCGCCTGGGTTCCCAACGTAAACCGGTTCCACCTAATGTCTTCCTGGATGTTTATCATAATCCGTCCGTCAAGCCCCGTGGTGAAGAGGATTTGGCTGTTCCTGATCCGGAGGCTCAGTTGGTGGCGGCCCTTCATGTTATCCCGGATTGGACGGTTCCATATCTGGCGTATATGAACCGGGGCAAGTTACCAGAGGATGAAACTCTGGCCAGACAGATAATCTGGCGGTCCAAGTCGATGACTATTATCAATGGAGAGTTACATCATTGCAGTGTGACAGGGGCATTTCAACGCTGTGTATCTCCTGAGGAAGGCCGTGAAATTTTGCGTGAGATCCACGATGGAGATTGTGGTCACCACGCCGGTTCAAAATCTTTGGTGGCCAAGGCATTTCGTCACGGTTTCTATTGGTTGACAGCTCATGCTGATGCCGAGGACTTGGTCAAAAGATGTGATGGCTGTCAGAAATTCTCAAGACGCGCTCATGTACCGGCTCAAGAATTGAGGATGATTCCAATCACCTGGCCGTTTGCAACTTGGGGCCTAGATATGGTTGGGACTTTCCAGAGATCCAAGGACAAGAAGACCCACCTTTTCGTGGCGGTTGATAAGTACACAAAGTGGGTGGAGGCAGAGCCAGTTAGTAAGTGTGATGCAGCTACGGCGATTCAATTCATCAAAAAGGTGATCTTCTGGTTTGGCTTTCCACACAGCATTAAAACAGACAATGGTACCAATCTGTCAAAGGGTGCCATGAAGGAGTTATGTCAACGTGAGCACATCCGGCTGGACGTGTCATCAGTGGCTCACCCCCAGTTCAATGGTCAAGCGGAGAGGGCCAATCAAGAGATCTTGAGAGGCATCAAACCCCGGCTTATGGTTCCTTTGCAACGGACGCCGGGTTGTTGGGTTGAGGAGTTACCTTCTGTGTTATGGAGCATCAATACCACACCCAACAGATCGACATGATACACACCGTTCTTCATGGTTTATGGAGTGGAAGCGGTTATTCCTAGTGACATCCGTCATGACTCACCTCGTGTAGCGGCATATGTTGAAGCTGACAACAAGAAGGCACGACAGGAATCTCTTGACCTGTTAGATGAGGAGCGTGACATGGCGGCAGCCCGTTCGGTGATTTATCAGCAAGATCTGTGTCGTTATCATAGCCGCCGGGTTAGAACCAGAACCTTTCAAGAAGGCGATTTGGTGCTTCGACTCATCCAGGATCAGACAGACATGCACAAGCTACCCCCCCTTGGGAAGGACCCTTTGTGGTCAGCAAGAACCTGCACAATGGGTCATACTACCTAATCAATGTTCGAGAGCGCAAAGACTCACGTAAATCATAGGAGGAGACCAACCGGCCGTGGAATATTGCTCATCTTCGGCCCTACTATACTTGAGCTACAGGCTCTGCTCATGTACATATTATGACATTGTATATATTATGATCAATATAATAAACCAGAACCTCAGCTAAAGCGGGGTATCTGTTGTTTTTCTTACATCATGTGTGGTTACATGGAGCTTACAAAGCGGCGTCCGGTTTACCCCTTGATTTAGCTTCTCAAAGCTTTATATTACATCACTTGGGGGCTTGGTCGTATCCGAACCATAGCTACACCTCTTGATCGGCGAAATGCCACAGCATCACTTGGGGGCTTGGTCGTATCCGAACCATAGCTACACCTCTTGATCGGCGAAATGCCACAGCATCACTTGGGGGCTTGGTCGTATCCGAACCATAGCTACACCTCTTGATCGGCGAAATGCCACAGCATCACTTGGGGGCTTGGTCGTATCCGAACCATAGCTACACCTCTTGATCGGCGCAATGCCACAGCATCACTTGGGGGCTTGGTCATATCCGAACCATAGCTACACCTCTTGATCGAATTTGGGGCCTGGCAGCCTGTGTAAAGCCTTGACTACAACGGTTTTTATTTGCCTTTTGCTGAGTTTTCTTTTGTTGTCATAAGATTTGTGATGTTTTCAAACCGGTGTTTATCAACCCGGTTAGGCTGTCAACTACAAGTTGTCAGTACATGATCAAGTTATAATCCGGAGACTATCAGCCCGGTCTGGTTTTGACTAAAAGTCACCAGTATGGAATAAACCGGTGTTTATCACAACCCGGAACGGTTTTCTGATAGACTGGCATCATATAACAGGAGTTACTTCTACTCCGGATTAGGGTTATTACCCTCATTACAAAGTTGGTCAGCCAACACTATGCCTAAAGGTCATAGGTATCATATATTTCCATATTTGGTTATCTTCTACAACCTTGGTTATAAACCGTGGTCATATATATATCATGACCCGCCCGGTGGTAAACCATCAGGGCGCTTTAAGCTTCTTATCTGCAGGAACAACTTGAATAAATAGCTATGGATTATGAACATCATATCTTAAAGCATGGCGGATTAACACGCATCAGTTGCAGATAAATATGCACGAAGGCATAACAGACCAAGTGTTTTTACTAGCCTATTACAAGGCGTTTCAGTGCCCAAAGGGATAATTGTTTCTCAATAAGCATTGCAGCGCGTGGAAGATTAAACCGGCCCCCAGATTATGATTGCTTATCAGCTTGACCTGACGGCTGCGGATCATCTTGCACCGGTTCCTCTTCTTCATCTCTACCTAGCGGCTGGAAGTCAATAGTTGTCCAGTCGATCCCAGTTAAAGCTTGGAACACAGCTTCGTCGCTTATAAGGGTGGACGGTTCAACGTTAGGGTCATAAGTGTGCTTACGGATTGGAGGGATCAGGTTTTGAGCCTCAGGAGTTGGTGCAGCAACCCATTTGTTATTGGTATCATAACTCGCCTGGTAAAATGAAAGATCAGCCTCTTCAGCAAGTTGACAAGCCAGTGGACGTACTTCCCGGTTTATGGCGCGGAGATCTTAAGTGCCAAATTCGGATCCGTCTTCTTTTAAGCTTGGGTAGCCTTTAGCCACGTCCGTCGGATCAAGGTCAGGCACCCATGCTTTTGCCCGGGTTAGTGCGGTCAGAGCGCTAGCCCTTGCAGCAGACCTTTTTAGCTCTTCTACCCGGGCAGGCAGCATAGATAACATGTCTAAGGTATCCTTGATTAACGTCGGGGGTGGCTTATTGTGAGAAGCGGTGCAGATAATTCGTTGTGCGCCGGTATACAGTTGCTCTATCAGCGTGTAGGCAGCCTTCAGCTTCTTCTGAACATCAGAGCCCAGATGACTAATGCGAGTTCCTGCATCATTACAAACATCAGTAAACCGGCAACGCATGGGAAGATATGTTGAAAGTATAAAGCAAGGATGCTTACCAAACACAGTAGCAGTCATAGCATGTACTTGCCACTTTACACCAGTCAGCTCGTCTACCACCGGTTTGAGAGCAGCTTCTGCGTCTTCAGCTCTTTTCTGCAAAGCGGATTTCTCTGTGTTCCAATCCGCCCGCTCCTTGTTGAAGCTCTCCTTTAGCTTTTCCATAGCGGCTAAGGCGCTCATCAGCTCATCTTTCGCCTTGGAAGCTTCGGCCTGTTGGGACTTGATGTTCTCTAGCAGATCAGCGGTTTGGCTTTCCTTCTTGCTCAGCTCAGCCTATAAAGGGACAGATGTATAATGAGTTGACATTACATATTTGAAGTACCAAGCCCATAAAAAGTTATGCCCTTGATACTTGGGGGCTAAAGACTGTTTGCTCTTTATCAGAAATTTCTACAAGTCCCAAGCACAATACAAGTATTAATCTTGGCACTTGGGGGCTAATGTGTGTTTGCTCAAAAACTGTTGGTATGGGAATTCTTCTACAGTCCCGGTTCATCTTTATAAAGTTAAACTGGCCCTTGGGGGCTATACCGGTGAAAGAGCAGTATGGCAAATTTTAAAGAACCGGTTCATCTTAAAGAGGTAATCCGGTCCCTGGAGGCTAAATATGCGAAGTTAAGTTATGACAAAAGTCCCGGTTTAGATCGGTATCATAAACCGTCACTTGGGGGCTACTAGGAGTTGATAAACTACAATTGGACAAAAGCGAAAAATGGTAGTTACCTCATATCGCTCCTTCATCAAGTTTACCAAACTAGCTTCACAGTCACGGCTGGTATACAGACGGTTCAAGAAGCCAGAGTGAATATCTTGAGCATTGAGATGGGCGTAGCTTGATAAATCGGCATTCCATTTGCCTTTGCCGATAGCAGAGGGCTCGTCCTTGGCAGTATGCTTTGACAAAGCGACATGATTGCCAGGAGTGGTGTGGCCAGTGCCAGTAATCATAATATCGTCGTCCTTATCATCAGTAGCCTTTACTGGAGTTGGCAGTTTGTCAGTATCCTTAACTGGACTGACCGGTTTGTCATCAGTTCGGACAGGGCTGGTTGGCTGGTCTGCATGGCTTGTAATGTCAACTCGCACTTGTTCGGCAAGGAAGTCATGGTCTTGAGGCGGCGGATCATTAAGCATGGCGACAGCGTCGGTTTCTTCCGGATCTGGAGTTTTTTCCGGTTCAATAGCTACATTCTCATCAGCCGGTTTTCTTAACCGAACCTTCTTGCTGGGTCTCGGCTTGGTGCTGAGAAAATATAGACATGAGGATCAGTACAGTATGTAAAGATAACACATCAAGAATAAAGACATGTGCATAGCTCACCCAGGAACTGTTTTGAGGGGTGGAAGCTGTGTGGCCGATGACTCGCCAGAAGATGAGTGAGAAGTACCCTGATAATTTGAATCAGACGGGTTAAGAGGCTGGCGGAAACAACCTGCTTTAGGGCATGAAGTATCAATGGGATAAGAGACCTCTGATCCACGTTTCCGAACCGGACAGTTCGGTAAACCGGCGGAGGTAACTACCTGGCCGCTGTGCCGGGTTGTGCGGCGAGCCTCATGCTTCTGTGTCTTCAAAAGAAAGTTTGGGTCCAAGTAAGCAAGGGGGTGAGAAAATTTTACTTTCCGGTTTGCTCGACGGATTTTTGATGTCGACAGAGGATCTGAATCGGAGGAAAGAATGATTACCTCTACATCATCAACATGACTGCCTTCAGCGTCGTCCTGATAATAATCATTGTCAATGAGGTGTACAAAAATGAACCAAGAGAGTCAAGTTCTACCTCTGGTTCTGGATTACCCACATCGTCATCAGCTGGCAGATCGGAGGATGCAGTGGTCCTTTTCTTGGCAGGTTTTTTAACAACCTTGGTCTTCGGACGAACTGGCTTGACCGGTTTGTCTTGCGGCTTCGCCGGTTTGTCTTGTGATGGTTTCTTGTTCCAGAACGGATCATCACCCTGTCAGAAAATAATCACACTTTCAGAGAATATTTGGATAGAAGCAAATTCAGATAAAAAGATTATATGATTCTTACGGCTGTTGGTTTGCTGAAGGTGCAGAAAGGGAGTAGTTTGGTTTGGGCACAGATAGCTTCCGGTTTGTTCAGTATCTTTTTTACAGCCTCAGTGACTTCTGCATTTGTAAGCTGAATGTCAATGTGCCGCTGAGCATCCTTCAAACTCCCCGTATACTCACACATCAAACCGGAGCCCCGGCCTAAGGGCAGAATACTCCAGCTTATCCAACAACGAGCAAGATCAACTCCTGTCAAACCGTTTGCCATGAAGGCTCTGAGCTTTGATAATTGAGGAGCATAGTTGGCCCTTTCTCTTGCAGTCAACATCTAAGGAAAAGGATGTGTGCTGCTCAGGCGTTCAGGGCGGTAACCCGGCAGGGGGTTTTCATCAGATGGAGAGGTATCCATGCAATAAAACCAAGTCTGGTTCCACTCTTTGGGGTGACTGTGGAGTTTGGGATGAGGGAAGGTGACTTCTTTCCTTTTCTGAACCGCCATTCCACCCAGTTCCGTATTGGGTCCATCCGAGAACTCTATGCGACAGTTTAAGTGAAAGAAATCCCTAAACAGTTCGACTGTAGGTTCCTCTTGCAGATAAACCTCACAAAAGACTTGGAAGTGACAGATGTTGGTCACAGAATTGGGACCGATTTCTTGAGGGCGCAGTTGAAAACTGGCCAGTACATCCCGGAAATTTTTTCAACCGGGAGGGCTAAAGCCTCGTCCGAGATAATCAGCAAACACGACTACCTCTCCGTCCTTGGGTGTAGGAGGATTTTCCGGGCCAGGGACCCTCCAGTGGATAACATGTTTTTTGGCTAAAGTGCCCGTTTTAACAAGATTGCTTAACTGCTCTTCGGTTACTCGAGAAGGAGCCCAATTGCATTCATAGACTTGCTTGGCCATGGCAATGGAAGTCTGAAACATGATTATTGCCGGTTTAAGATTCATAGTGTACAACTATCCAACGGTATAAGGATACAAGCATACTGATAAACCGGAATCTGACAATGGAAACAGTGTAATGCATTGGCGGTTCAACAGGGGACTAATGGTATCTACCGGGTCATCATTTTTTCTGTGAAGTTAAACCACCTAATCTGGTATTGAAGATACAGATCTAAGAGGCACAAGTGAATGAAAAACAAGTTTCACAGCTTGGCATAGTAATTTCAGATCTGCTGTGCGTTGGAAAATCAAAATATGTTCTGACCTAATTTCAAGTGTTCGAATAGTTCAGCAAGTGTTCGAAAAAGGAGTTTAAACTACAAGGGCACTAGAAAATATCAGATCTAACTAGCCATTGGTGTTATTAAAGAGGAACAAGGAAGAACAGCTCCAAGAACTTCGAAGAACTCTGATGAACACTGAACCCTAATGGCGGATCTAGAGTGAGGAGAAGAGGAACTTACTGGTGATGAGGAAGCAGCGGATGATCGCCGCGTTTCTCTGGTGCGATCAGGCTGACGTCGCGGCCGTTGTTGAGGCAGATGCGAAGACCGACGTCGGCGGCGGAGCTCGAAGGGTTGGTCGGCGCGAGGAAGAAGGCAATGCGAAGAGGCACGAGGGGTGGGGGAAAGTGAAAATAACTCCTCGGCCTTATTTATAAGGTGAATGGATAAGTGGCAGGTGCGAGAATCGAGGAGCCCGAAAAATGGGATATGTAACAGCTCTGTTGCCTTGATTGTCGGAGGCTCGTTAATGAAGGTGGATTATACACAGTTTTAAATAACAAATGACGTCACGGCGGTTTACCATGATCCTAGAAGATGATGTCACGGCGGTTTCATGTGAAGATGTTGAAGAAGAAAATTTCTTAAGTATTGAGGATTGATGTGAACCAGTTCAAATCAATCTGGGGCCTAATGTTGGGGATATTACCACTGGGCGTAAACCGGCCAGGAGAGGCCGGGTTAACCCCATAAGTAGTTCATCTGTATCTGAAGTCCATGAAGACAGACGGTGACGCTTTATGGAGGCCCAGGGCCCAAAGCCGGTTTAAGGCATGTAGACATAAACCGGTATTGATAAGTAAACTTGTGTTGTAAGATAGAAATAGCAGAGACCGAGCCGGACACGATTATGAGCCGACCTCGGGATTCTGTAAACCGACGG